>NC_137461.1:89509983-89636725 GCF_964235325.1 Thermobia domestica
TTAAACGGTTTCAGAAGTGTCATGATTCTCTTCAGCGACCTCGAACCATTTCTGCAAGTTAGTGAAAAATGATGAAAGTGTCAAAAGAGAGAATAGAGGACGGCTTCCTGATATTTACGAGAGCATTATCATGGAGAGACTGAACAGGTGGGAAATGAGTTTTCAGTTAAAGTTGTGTAACGGACTTGAAAGAAAAGGAAGATCTTTGGATCGGCAAAACAATGTTGAGCAAGAGGGGCAAGGAGTCTTTTTTGTCTCCCGGACGGACACACAGACATACAGAACAAATGTGTGAAAAGTAGCTTTGGTAAACCGAAATCCTTAAAAATAACAATACATTTTATCTCCACACGTATTTCAGATAAAAAATTTGTTTGTAAGATACTGTGCTTATTAAAATAATAATTAGAAAGCAAAGAGAACAAACCAGTTAGTTTTATTCCTACTTGACACAATATAGGAGGTTTGTTTACAGTGAGTTTTTATCGCTGGCATGAAACACCAATCAAAATTTTATTAATTTCCTATACCCATCTATACAACTGAAGAATTTTGTTGATTGATCTTGTGTTATCTTACTTGAAGCACGGACCTTTTAGCCTTTGAAACACTTTGTGCAAATTTATTCGGGTTCAGGAGCTAATGTGTTCAAAATCAGAGGCCAGCCACTATGACAGTTTTGGTAGTTTTTCCCGCCTCAGTTTCACTGGGCTAATGCCAGATTAACACCTTAAAAAGAGATTCTGGTCGATTTCTTTCCCGCTTCCTTCTCTATTATTATTATTATTATTATTATTATTATTATTATTATTATTATTATTATTATTATTATTATTATTATTATTATTTAGTTAATTAATTATAGTGTAAAGTCGTGTATCAGGCTATATTTGGAAGCTTGTTAAATAAATGCTTTTATTGTCGTGATCATTTCTGGTTTGATATTCCTGTGTACTTACTTTCGATAGAATCTGAAACCGGTTTCTTTAACTTTATATGCGCCCGCTCTTTTTTCTACTGACGCAACTGGACATAGCTCAAAAGTAACGTTCTAACCTAATTTTGGACACAAGTCAAGCTAAGATAAAAATGTACTCCAGAAACCTAGTTAATCAATTAAATGATATTGAACTTAGCTTCCGGTAAGAATTTACAATACAAAGAAAGACAAGTGAATGTGACGGGGAAGAAAAGGGGGGGACGTAAGTTTATAATTCAGTACAAATACTGGAATATTTTTTAATTACGTTTTTCTCTAGCACTAAAATTAATTTACATGTGTATTCTTCTTTAAGCTTTAGTGTATATATACAGTATTAAATAGGGAAAGAGTAAAATCGCCCACATTTCTGCTCTTATCAAGATACCTGAAGATTACCGGAACCTTGCTCTACTTCCCAGATGATGGGATCGAATGAAGGTCAGATTTAGCGCAGCAAGTAGCTATACTTTATAGTACATTCATCCGAATTTCTTAGTGGAAATTGCGATTAAAAAAAAAGAAGAAGAAGAAGAAGAAGAAGAAGAAGTCTGAATGGGATACTTTGACTTCTCGCGGATTCTAACACAAAATTTAACGCCGCACGGAGACATTGTCAAACAGAATCCGTTATTCTTTTGTCAATATTATTTTTTTGCGTAGCCAACGCCACCTACTTTCTCACGTGATCACATAAGAAGACGAAGTGCTTTTTCTCACGAGTATAAACATAAACAACAAATATATACGTATAACGAACAGAAAAATTAGATTTGAATAATAATAATAATAATGTTTCTAAGAGAGTCATAATCTTCTTTCAGAATCCCCTAACTGACAATTAAATAGAGAAAAAGACAATATATATTGTCCTCAGTGTTGCGTGTAACATCTTTTCAGTTGAATTGGACCGTTATGCGGTGACAAAGGGTTGCGAAGTCATTAATCAAAAAGGGTATGTCCTGTTTAACCCGACATTGTTTTCTTTACTCTTCATTACATCATTTTTCACGTGTGATTATGAGCAAATTGCTTTTCAGAAAAGAAAAAGAAAAAAAAATACATAATACTGTTATAGGAGGTAATATGCTTTCTTGGTCTTAAATGTGCATTTAACCAATTTGGCCATAAACAATGCACTGACCTCATGGCTTGTTACAGGGTTTTTAAGTAATATCTGATCAATATATCTTCTAGTATAAAATCTCAGTTATGCTTTGTGTCCTCTGCGTGAGAATGATGTTAAAAGAATTGCGGAATTAAGAGCAGTGCCAGGTTTACGTATAAGCTAAACAAGCAGATTAGGGCCCCACTCTCTTGGGGGCCCGAAAATTTTAAAGAAAAACCTTGATCCACGCTTTCAAATATGAGATAAAAATAAATAAAACTTATATACAGCAACAGTGTGCTTCTATGATAAGTAATGAGGTCCCTCCTTCTAAGCTGCTCCCTAAAATGTCAGTTGGCAAAGGGCACTTGAACATACAAAAGGCCCGATTATCTTTAATAGCTTAGGGTCTCATCAAATCTAAAATCGGGCTCTGATTAAGAGTATAGAGGTATTGTGCTGCCAAAATGTCTTGAGTGAGCCGTGGCAAAAATGCGAACTAAAGCTCACACCGTCACACACCCACGCGTTGAGCCAATAAGGGTTCAGCTGTTGCTAAGCGAGAGAAAGCGAGTGGAATTCCTTCAGCCAATAACAGCGCTTGCAACGGAAGACTAGGGATCAAGTCAATGTGGCATTAGTATAGTGAGAAAAGCCCCGAGAAATTTCATTAATAAGATGACATCCATCCCAAGTTCGGTCGGTGTAAAAACCAGACACCCTTCGTACCAGAAGTATTGCACGTGTTGCACCTCTGTGACACCATGATCCCTATATTACAAAAAGTTCTCAATTCAAACAAATTCTGAGCAACCTTATTAAGTACAAAACTAAATCCATTTGATTAATCTATTTCGTATTTCCCTTATGTTTAGGAGAGACAGGGGTAATTAATGAGAATCAGCTAGAAATGGGGATCATCCAAATTTCACAGAAACTGCACGTATAAACTCCTTTCTGGCACTAGTACTCTCGTTAGATCTTGCTACTTTCTCAAGTATTATGTCATTATTCTCGTTTCTTTACGCACAAAACACAATTTTCCGGAAGTCTCTGTTTAGGGTAATGTGAATCTCAATGACCATACATTTAAAGTGATTCTTCTACTGTCCTTTTTTTTTTTTTTTTTTGATCTTTTTTATTATGTTATTATTATGGGATTAATGATGCCAACTATCCTACGCTGCGGAAAATAGGGATCAATTTCTATGTTTTTTCTTTTCTTTTCTTTTCTTTCTTTCTTTCTTTTTTAAGTAGCTACTTTTGGTAAATCTGAATCTTATATTACCCGTATACAAGATCAAAGGTTACTTATACAGAATGCAATAACTAATATTATAAAATGTTACTTTTTGATCTGCAATTTTCCTCAAATGATGCCCATATTAATTAATACTTTTCAAAGCTAATTTTAGAAATAGAAATCATACTCTCATTGTATTGCTTACAAGTTAACCCTGTCATCTAATGACATGCATATTTTCCCGGAGATTGAAAGAAAGACATTAGGAGTAATATAATAGCAGTTCTCAAGGCCATCCCATAAAAAAACGGTTCCTTAAATTGATTTGAAGATTGGTTTAGGCACTAGTAAAAGTGCATAGCTTCCTAAGGCAAGTACTTTGAAGGTAGCAATGATTTGAGATTTTCTCCGGAGGGAAATTTCAATATACTGGGGTGAAAAGTTGTATTACGAAAATGCTGGGAATCTGTGTTGAGCACGATAGGATATATTATCCCAGGGGAACTTCATGAGTCCGGAACTTCAACTTCACCATCCCCTGAAATAATCACTGCTTGAAGGTGATCGCAATAAATTTCAGCGATGAAGTATATAACGGATTTATAAAGATGCATTTGCGAACCGTATTGACGCATGTAATGTTTTTTTTTTTTATTATTATTATTAGCTCAATTCATGGGATACTGTTCTCAAATCAGTCTATTCATTCCTGAATTACTGATGTAATTAATTGTAAACGCATGTTGCATATCTAGTGAATTACCTTAATACAGAGCGACCAAACAACACCAAGTAGTTTCTCATCAATAACCAAACGAGTTATCTGCAAATATGCCTTTAGCCAATTTCCATAATATGATAATGTTTAGTGTTGTCAAAATTCAGATAATACCATAATTATATTTTGGATAAAGCAAAAATTCTAATTTTGGGACGGAGTCCTTCGAATAATTGCAATACTAAAGACTAAATTGAATTTACAGCATTAATAAAAGCCATGATGGCTCAGACGGATTTTTGTTGCATAATATACAGTAAAATTATTAATAACAAAATTTTTGGAAATCTCCAATATTAATTTGTTATATAGTAAAATTTCGTTCTATTGTTATGTCAATTTTCAAGAATTCGCCTGTTGTTATACTCACTCCAGATCTACATTAATTCAACAAAATGACTTAATATTTTTTTTTTAGATGAAAGGAAAACTATAATAAATAGCATATTAATCTTTTTTGTCTTAAAATTCATTCATATATGCACAAAGTAACATAATGTACAATAATTGCAAGATGTATTTTTGTACATTTCAGTATATCAAATTTGTACATTATAAGCAATGTTCTGGGCTTTATATATGTTTCTGATTTTCTTCTATCACTTTTATACACAAAAGACCATTCAAGATAATTTAGATGCTAAAAATGAACCAATAAAAATATTTCTATTATAAAACGTGATAAATTTTAATTAGATTTTGAAAAGATAAGCATAGGTAAAAAGAGGAAATCTTCATTCGTTATACTGAGAATTCAACATTAGTAAAATGAAGGAAAAGGATAGGGAAATAATTTCGTAATTCTGAAAATTGTATTATACTAGCATTCGTTACAGCTACATTTTACTGCTCCCACCGCAATTTTTCTAGACCGGAGTTTAATAACCTCCTATCTCACAATGCTGAGTCAACATCAAATTAATACAACTACTACTATTCCTAAATACAAAAAAATCAGCCTTAAAATCTATTGGTCAGCATTGAAAATGTCAGTTTAAATGCTGCCACTACATCATCGATCCCTTGTCCTCGAGCTTCTTAACTATTCATATGACGTCTTTACAACTAACGTTCCACTACTCTCCAACAACCTTGAAGCTTTTGTTGGTGCCGTAAAGTCTGGAATGTGACTCTACAATGTTACCTGGCAACTTTGTTTTTCTCCTTTCTTTTTAGATTAAAACCGGAGAAGGCCAATAAGGTCTCTGGTAGCAGTATAGCTACTCAAGTGAAGTGAACTCAAAGGGTGATTCGTACTTTCACGCCAAAACAGTTCATAGAAACAGGATGCAAGAAACGGAAAACTAGATGAAGGACTAACAATAACTCAATTAAAATATTCGTGACTATTATTTTCAACTAGCGTCAATTACCGCTTCGCTGGCTTAAAATAAGAAAAAAAAATAGTAATATATTCCGTTAGTCATTCACTTTTCACTATTACTGAAGCGCTCTCAAATCGACAAAAATAAAGAAAATATAATGAAAAATCAGAAAATAATAAATAATCTACATAAACAAAAATTAAATATTACTATTGTGGACTGAATTTGGACTTAAACGGTATCGGAAGTGTCACTGTTCATCTCAGCGACCCCCAGAACTATGGATTCGACACTAATATCGATCATCTTCAATCATATATATATATATATATATATATATATATATATATATATATATATATATATATATATATATATATATATATATATATATATATCCCATCCTCCAAGTTGTGGGGCTGAATTTGGATTTAAATGCCATCGGAAGTGTCACTGTTCATCTCAGAGACCCCGAAAACTATGGATTCGGCACTAATATAGATCATTTTTAAATATCTCTCTTTACGTCTTTCCTAACTTGTACCGTCAAAGTGAAATGACAAAATAGGCCTGTGTTGAAAGTTTGATCGAGATCGGTCGGGTGGTTCAAGAGTTATTAAGTCACAAACTTTCATTTTCATGTATATAAGAAGATTAGATTTAATGTGATATCTGTCTTCGTTGCACTAAGCAAATAAGTATATTATTCACAGTCTGATAAAGTAGAAAAATAATAACTTCAGGAAATTTAAAGTATGGAATTTAAATTAATAAGAACTAGTATTTCACATGCTTGATTTTTTAAATTCACTGGTTTATTGGAGTTTAATTTCTTATTTCAGCACTGAGGTTACGTGAGATAAAACCTATTATTTAAAGCGGGATCCGAATCACTACTCGGATTTGTATCTAAGGCAAGTGCTTTCATCGGGAATTAAACACAGGACCATGCGCACAGAAAACAGCGCGCCTTAGCCATCTTTTTCTGATGTACCCACACATACAGCAGTTAACTTGAAGTTACTTAGGTTAAATTTTACTTAGACTCATTTCTACAGGGTCATGAATACTAAAATAAAGAGGACAATTAAAAACGAACATACTGTTCAGTGGGACTCGAACTCACGATCGTCAGCCAAATGCCTTGTACCTCTCGACTACACAAGGGAACTATTTCTCAAAACTACTCGTCTTGTAATACTAGTGTAAAAAAAATAATAAAATAAATAAACATTGTACAATTGTATATATCATGAAATCATGACAAATTAGATATATCAGTATTAGCATTTAGAAATGTTTTTACTATTATTCTAGAATTTATACTTTGTGATATTTTACGAATTGTAAAAAATATATTACAAGACTTGTTGTTTTGAGAAATATCTCCCAGATCGGTATTAACTAGGCCATGAATGAACAATTCAAGAGCATGAATATATCATAAATCATAAAGATAGACTCGAATATATATATATATTCCAATGCTCTAGTCCGAGTTCTCACAGTGTTTACATTATCAATTTTATCATATAGATCTATACTTTACTTTGGTCATAGGTTTGTACGGAAAGAACAGCGTACTACTTTCAGAATTGGATTGATGGATTTCGTTTGAAGTTTAATCGTTCTTTAGCACGAGGCTATATAACAGACGCAGTTCGGACCCAGCGTAACTTGAGATTTGAACTACATAAGCTGGAATCGAACCCAGATATTTTGCGCCCAAGGTGGGCATGCCAATGCTGTATTCCTAAAATTTTCACAGGGTATACATTGTTTTCTGAACATTTATTCAGGGTTGTAATGGGGTATATAAGGAAGTGTACGGCTCATCTACAGCGTATAGTCGAATGTACACACTTTAAATTTACGAAAGATCGAGCTATATGTGGTTGGGTGTACACTATATTTTTGAAAACGGCCTCGTGTATACCCACTAAAATTTCTAGCATTACATCACTGCATGTATAATTCGCATAAAAGACATATAATGACAGTAGAGAAGGCTTTTTTAAAAATAAAAATAAATAATGTAAGACGCATGCATTAATAATTCCATTAAAATATAAAGGCTGCGATACTGATGTATAGTCTAAAAGCATTTTATGCTATTTTCTTAATGACATTTCTTAAATAAAATCACACCATTAATAACATAAATGGGTGTAGATGTGCAGAAGGGACCAATCCACTGCTGGAAGGAACAGAGAAACTAGCGCCCGATGTGTATGTACTAGAATGAGCAAAAAATATGGAGAGGAGTACAGCGGAAATACGAACATCACAATTAAACAGAACTTTCGACTGATATTCATTAATCAAAAGAACACAAACTTGGATAGTGATATTTCTATTTTTCTCCCCCTCTCTCTTTCGTGATAGCAGAGAAGTAAAAAAGAAAAAAAATGGGTTCTTTGTACATTTTCGATATACTTGAACAGCTTCTAAGAATAGGATACGAAACAAAGTGTTACAGTCACTTTGTCACAACTCACGATACAATTAATAAATAAATAATGTATAAACGAAAGATAGTATTATTATATACCATCGTTGAAGCAGAAGGTATATTCGAATGACTATGATTATTGATTAAACACAGGTTGTATAGCGTATAACGCCGTTAACTCTTGACTACAGCCCTGAGCAGGATGAGAAATCCTGGGAGGATAAGGGGGAATTCCCCCCACTTAATATTTGAAAGAAAAATCCTCCTTGCTAAAAATGTACTGGGAGGTGAATAAAATATGCTATTGTTAGAATCTTGCAAATTACACAGAGATTCATATAATGGACTAATTAACATATATTTCGCATGTAGGTCTAATTAATGGGCGAAATTGTAATTAACGGTATCCCTAATCTTACATAGTTCATTAATTATGGATGTTCAAATAAGTGAACTCTTAACTCTCCATGTTGAAATATTCCAGTACAAAGTATTTTATTTTTACACTTCTGTCACCTCCATCCCCACTTTGCCTGTAATTATTTCGTACCCTGGTCCTGGGACATGTTATTATTGATATACCCACGAAACAACTCCTTTTTAAAATTTCACTATTATTTTAGTAATTCCTGAAATATTTATTTAAATACAGAACATTATTTGAACGTCTTAGCGATAGAGCGCTGTCCACGTCTCGTACAAGCTTGTATTGGACAAAGTGGTGTTTTGGATTTTCTTAAGTATATCTTGTATCTCCCACTATCGTCACACTACTACAATTCACCTGCAATTATCATTTGTCTGTTTTACTTTTTAAGGCGTTAAAATAAATTTTGTTCCATCTAATTAAACACTAAAACATATGGCCCTCCTTATTTGCGTTAAAGAACTAACTGTATCTTACCACTAATTAACTCAAATTACCATTCAGCGTGAATGCTATTTTATTCCCTGTATGCATTACAACAACAAAGTAAGTTGAATGTATTTATGAGAAAAGCCATCTCGTTATTAACTTCCAGTTAGGGTCGCGGTGGCTCAGTGATAAAGCGTTCACCTCTTGTGCATGGAGTACTTGGTTCGCGCCAAGTGAACTTTGTGGTGGACAAACACCGTATGCGTGGGTTTCCTCGGGGTTATCCCGTTTCCTTCCACTTCCTTCATTCCATCATTTCATTCTTCATCATTACCTTCTCCTTTAGCCTAGCCGGCATAAGAGTGGGACGTAAAACTCAAAGATTTCATTTCATTCATAAGTTCCAGTTAAACCTTCAAACGAATAGATTAAATCTATCAAATTTATTTATTACAACTTTTTTTCCATTACGATCAATTCAATAAAATAAACTAACGGTTAAACACATTAAAGAAGATATGAATAAAATAAACATGCAAAGATTATATAATTATTTCCACATTATTGAATAGCAAACGGAAATTAAAAAAAAAAACAATGGGATAAAACTAAACCACTGTATGTAAAATATACAAGAAAAATTAAAAAGTGCTATTATGAGGAAAAAATAATCATTATAGATGTTTTTATTATTACTGGTTTTCCGCCAAATGCTAAAAGAAAAAATCTTATCATGCTAATGTAAATTATTATGGTTATTTTCAAACTGATTACAGGCTGGTACGAAATATTTCTACCGCAAAGCCTCAAAATTATTGTCTCAATGTTAATTATTCACTGAACTTTCTTTTTATGAGTGAATATTAATATTTTGTTGCCATAATTACATTTTTATAATTGAATAGTTATATGCTTAAACTTTAATTAAATTAGTTTAGAACAATTCGTAAAGTTATTAGCAGCCACACTGAGAAAAAAAAAAAAACCTTTAGATATGAGGATGGTGGTATATTGTACAAATATACAGAATCCTTATATTTACTACGGAAATCAATACGAAGCATACGTTATCCATATGTTACAAACCTGCTTAGATGTTACATCATACTGTTGCAGGATGTATGACATCTAGCACTCTTCCATATATTACATACATATACATATATTACATATGTCAGCTATAGCCTACATACGTCCATCTATATGTGAGATCCTGACCGCCTATATACGGTTCTTTCGTTCGTACGGAAAGTACGTTTATTGGGAACAGTTGTACGGAAAGTACTATAAAATATACTTTTTCAGTTATACGTTTGCTGTACGTTTAGTCCAAAAACTACAGGATTTACACATGTAACCTACGTTCTTACATAGGATACATACGTTTTTTATCAGTGCACCAATTGAAATTCCGTTGTTCACAATTTTTCTTACTACAATGATAGAGCGCTCACTTTGATACGAGGGGTCTCTGGTTCGATCCAAAGCCATATGTGTTTGTGGCGGACAATATCGTGTCATTGTATTTTTTTTCAGGTTGTCCTGTTTTCTACCGCTTTCTAATTCCACCAATTCCTTCATAATTACACTTTTTCATTAATAACTGTCTCTTTGAGTTGAGTTGATTTTAGCTTCCCTTTCAACAACGAGGCTATATGAGACATGAGACGTATCTCCCTCTCGTTTTTCAAGTTATCAGAAACACAGAAATTTAAATCAGAAAGTAAGCATATATTGTTTTAAACGTATAGTTCCTATCTGGGCGCAACTACAGGGATGTGCGCTAGGTTTTAACCCCGTCTTTCCCCAATCTTGCAGAATTCGACATACTTGTATATCTGCAGAGTTACTAACATAAAAAAAAAAAAAAAAAACATACTGTTTCTTTTTAATAATATTAGCTGAACCTTCTGGATACCTATTTACACAGCGCACATTTCTAATATAAGCGTGAATCTCCTTCCCACTTCTCACTATATCTGTGCAAGTCCTTTACGGACACAAATAAAGGGCAGGAAGACTCTCAAAGGGAGTGAATTGCTATAGACAAACATGTAAATGTAGTATTTTAATATATAAAATGCTGGGGGGAGATTGTGGCAAACTTGGATAAGTGATGGATGATACCAAATGCAAATATTTTTTCTTATAACTCCATATCCGAGTAAGCCTCATTGTGGGTCCACTGGTCTTCGAAGTTGTCAGCTTGCAATTAGGTTTTGTCATTCAGATTAAAGCAAAGCGCCTGAAATTTCCATCAACGCTATACGTAGCTCCTCTACTGGTTGCCTTTCACAAGGGTATCAACCTTAACGTCCTAGTGGGAATATTAAACTAATAGGATCAAATGGAAAAAATGTGGAATAGAAAAAATAGACAAGTTTTTTTTTTTTTTTGTTTTAGAAAATTTGCATGAGAACTGGCAACTCTACACAAAATTTGGAATCGATCGGTGAAAACGGCATGTTTCTAGCACTTGTTGTTTTCAAGTTCTCATTGTCAAAAGGATTGGCCACAAACATATAAACTTTTCTTGACCACAAACATATAAACCAAGCATTTTAATATATAGATATTTATGCAGAGGGATGTTTAATGTAATTTAAAGACATACATTTATGGTTCTTTTTTAACTACTACAAATGTATTCCTTTTCAATCATAGAACCATTATACTCTACTGTTTTCGAATCAAATAAGTACTATCGGGAGATTTGTTTGTTAAAGTTGAGCGTTTCTTTTGAGCACCGAGGCTATATGAGACGTGGGCCTACCATTAAAGGTGAAATCCGAACCACTGTAATGCGTTCAATGCTCTTCCACTGGGAACCGTACCCTGGATCGCGTACCCCACCGGCGTATGCACTAGATCCTTTCTATTTCAAGTATACCCTCGGAAAATATGTGAATCATTCTTCGGCTCCGTCCCGCCACTCTCTTACGGAGGAAACCCTCCTTTTGCTTCAAGGAAAGAAGTGAATGACCACGGCTGTGTTGCCAATTTGCCATTCAGTCGTTTGGTCTTGACCAGTGAAGATCGTAAGCTACTTAAGAGTGGCTAACAAAACAGTGCACAACGAAGCCCGTGTAATAATTCGGAATATTTCAATGTGGTAACCCTGTCCGCATTCAACGATTGAAGGACCTCGGCCAAAGCAACTTGTCCCTTCTCTTTCGAGAGAGGTACGGGAAAACACACATTGACAGCAGCGCCAGCAGGGGCGCACTTTAAATAGCAAGGCTCTAAGTCATTAGATCGGCAGCGGAGAGTCGGCAAAGAGTTGAGGTCCAACATTTTAGTCCTGTGCCGGGATTTTTAAACTTCTGTCATAAAAAGCACTGGATGTCAATGGATACAAACTCCCGTATAGCCAGTGTTGCTTTTTCCTATTGAAAACTCATTAAATCAAATTTCTCTTCTACATGAGTTCAACCCAAGGTTTCTGACTCCAGTAATATAATAAAATGAAAGGTTGCAGAACTAGAAACAAAAACTTTTTTTTTTTTTTTTTGCAATTTATGATTTTTATCTCTTTGATCTTGCACGCTGGACGCAAGAAAAACTGCACAGAAATCAACATTCCATGGTGATGCTAGTATAATCTTTCGCATCCTAACAATGGAAGGAGGAGAAGACGTTGAAGCCAAGAGGCGCGGAGGATGCCACAGCTTCTGTCTTCATCCACCATTCAGTTCAATAACCGACCGACCACCGAACCAGCAACAAACATGC
This sequence comes from Thermobia domestica, assembly GCF_964235325.1. Lineage (NCBI taxonomy): Eukaryota > Metazoa > Arthropoda > Insecta > Zygentoma > Lepismatidae > Thermobia > Thermobia domestica. The sequence goes on from NC_137461.1 coordinate 89,522,457, forward strand.
TTTCTCCAACAGACCATGTCCAAATAGAAAAAGCAGAAAGCTTCTCGATTTTTCTTTCTACGATGCACAATGATCACGACACTAGGGCAGTTTTTTTTTATTTTATTTTTTAAAAGAAAAAATCTGCTCTTTTTTCACCTTTAGTTTCTTTAGTGATACCACAACAACAACAAAAAAATCGAAGTACCAAAACCCTAAACCAGTGGTATCATTCAGTTAATTTGTCAGGCTATCGGAGCCTGTTGTTAAAATTCTCTCTTTGTCTCTAAATCCAGTAGTTACGAAAACAAATTCTATAGTTCTATATTTGAAAATCAATACAAAATTATCAATATAAAGCTGCTGCATGAGTATAATAATAATAATAATAATAATAATAATAATAATAATAATAATAATAATAATAATAATAATAATAATAATAATAATAATAATAACAGTGAATCATTTAGAGGACAATAACACAGACAAACGACAATCAACTGTCCGACTCAAGAAAACTGAACTCCTTTCTGAAACAGTAGGATTTATGATGGCCATACAGGACCGAGTGATACCAACCGGAAACTACTGTAAATACATATTGAAGCAAGAAATATCGGATAAAAAGCACAAAATGAGGAGATACATCAGAAACAATTGAACACATCACAGGCTCATGCTGTATAATAGCTCCCACAGACTATCTAAAAAAAGACACAAAAATGTTGCAAAAAACCATTCACCAGTTTTTGACACATAACATGGAACTAATCACCGATACCAAGCCGTACTCCGAATACCAACGAAGTCCAGTACTTGAAAACGATAAATACAAAGTCTACTGGTATCGAGAAATCAAAACAGATATAACGGTACCTGCAATTAGACCAGACATCACTATTATCAATAAAATGGACCAAGAAGTAACCCTTATAAATGTAACAGTACCATTGTCTCATAACATGAGTACAGCATTCAGTACGAAAATAAACAAATATAAGGATCTTGCTCACGAAATCAAAAAGTTATGGAAATATCAGAAAGTTACAGTAAGACTAATCATTATCTCAACTACAGCAATTGTTCTTAAAAGTACTGTGACACAACTTGAACAGATAAACGCAAAAATCTAACAAATCTACAAAAATCATTAATACTAGACACCTGTCATGTGGTCAGAAAGTTCTTTGAAGAAGAACTCTTTAAATAATCTGCACTTGTCAGAGACAGACATCAGATTACTAAGCTGAAACCGGTTAAAGCCGAGATACAGCAATAATAATAATAATATACAAATATATGGTAACTTATATGATAATATTCTTTCTAAGTAACTTTATACTTACTAACTCGTACTAACAACAAAACCGGAGATTAACTGATTTGAATGATTTAATTCTCTAAACCCGGATCTACCGTGTCAATTCTTTAAAAAAAAAAAAAAAAAAAAAATCCTTTCTTAATATGATAAAATTGCGTCTAGAAATTTAGACCCAATGGCGGTGACCCGCTTGTCTTATTGCTTGAAAACCAAGTAAAATATGGTGTTATTGTGGTGTAAAATAAGAACGGTAGCAGGAAGAGTTATGTAGAGAGCTGGAGGCTCTCCTCTAGACCTGAGAGCTACAAATGTATCGTCTAAATCTATTAAAATACATTATGTCGGTGACGGGAAATTTAACGTCACGGAACGTTAAACTAAAAAAAATAAATACTCCCCTTTTTTCATTTCAGGAACGTACGGTCTGCACAAGAAAAATAATTTCATTTAGCACCTACTTTCATGCCAAGTAAGATTAAAATGGAAATAGTTCTGGAAATCGTTAACAATATTGTCCTTGTAATTGAGTTTTTCTTAGAAAAGCCAAATAAAGGACAAAAATTTAGAAACGAAGCTCCAAATAGTCTTTTCAAAATGCTATTAAACAAACTAACAACTGTTTTAAAATTTACACTTATGGATCAGGAATCTAGATGAGCAGTTTATAGTCATAATTATCGGTTACACAAATAAAAAAAAACGTTTATTATCTTAACTATTAGCTCAAAATTCATGAATATTCAGTCGCAGCCTGGACTATAGCTACAGCAATAGAATTAGAGAGGTAGACTTTATAGGAGAAGAGAGCAAAATTTACATCCTCAAACATATTTTTATCCTGAAGAAACAAGACTCTTACGATACCTATCCGCAACATTTTATCTGGTTCATAGATAACTTGCATATGATTCATCCTATGTCAATAAATGTATTTAAAAACGACTCTACAGTTATAGATAGTTAGAAGTTATATTATTTTATCAATCTTTGCACTATTTCTCAACTTTTTTTAATTATAGTTTTGTTACTATTTTATTCTTGTTATTGTTTGTCGATTCTTCTGTGATGAATAATACTCCTTTTACAAATTTTACATCTGTAATAAATACATATTTTTAAATATATATATATTTATTTATCATAGATTATATCATTATATTATTTATCATAGATCCTTGATATTCGATTACCGTAGACCAGAGTTTTCCAATCTGGGGTCCAATCACAAGTAAGGTCACGAGAGGTATACAATGGAGATCACGAAGAGAGATTTAAAAAAAAAGATAAATGTAATTGCGGCAATGTGAAGACAAATAAAGTATGTGAACTTTCTTCTCGTGTTTGTAGTTTCTCAATTCGAGATTGCGCTCACTCCTGGTGCGAGGGTTCCCTGGTTCGATCTCAGGACACGATAATTTGTTGTGGACAACATGATGCTCGTGAGTTTTTGTTTTCTCCCACATTCTCATCCCATCAGCTCTTTTCATAATTATACATTTTGCTTTATCATCCGCCTCTTTCAGCCAATACAACACAAGTTTGGGACGTAAACCTAGAAAATTCATTTAATTTCCAACTCAAATTGAGATTGATTGAATTATGTCCTTTATGATTAAATTTATTGATTGAATTTATGTCCTTTACCAACAGCTGGGCTATATAGGACTAGAATCCCGGTTTAACGTAGGATATGAACCGCTTTAATGCGTACATTAGATTATCTCTAATCGGGATTTGAACCCGGACATCGTGCACTATTAGCGTAACGAGAAGGACTTCAAGAGTTACTAAGAAAATCATATAATATATAATCTAAATTGTTTTGTATTAGTTTATGTATAAAATTCTGCTTTATTATCCCTTTTAAAATATACGAAATCATGAAGCGTTACTGTAACACCCATGATAAATCCTACTTAAGCAGTCGACAATACAACTGCATGCATGCGACATATGCATTGCAATTTCACCATGTAATTTTCGTGAACGGAAATAAGATGCACAACTTATACATAAGGCAAAATTATTACTTATATCTTTGTAGTGCGTGCATACGTTAGTTAATATCATACTAATATATATATATATATATATATATATATATATATATATATATATGAAGCGATAATAATACATTAAGACCTTTTGTTTTTATGCTTTCAAATTGGCGACAAACGTTCTCTATTTTCTTTCTTTTTTTTTTTCTTCGGGAACGATACAAATATCTCAAAACAAGTAGAAGTACTCAAAAACGTCCCATAGTAATTAGATGTACAACATATCCACAAAAGTAGGCAGCGAAAATAAAATAAACGTACATCACTATACACATTTCATTTGACTTTTCTAAAGAAGAATAAAATCAGTCACAAACAGTGTATATCACGGAGAATTTTTGATTTCTTACAGTTAGTAAGAATGTGAAATACTTTTCTGAAGAGGCGCTTATTTTCCGAGTTATGCCGCATTAAAGTTTAGATTTCGGCAAGGCATGGTTCGCACAAAAAAAAAAAAAAAAAACTGTTGCTACTAAAGAGAAGTATGGAAAATATAGAGAAACTAGATACATTGAACGAACCTTTTAAATGCTAATTCAGTGTGTAACTATAATAAAGATTTGCTAGGACGAATTTATTTTCCGTAATTAACTCATTAATAGTTTTGGTTGGCATTCAATTGCAAATTTTGCCAACTATTATAGAACTAACTGAACTGTGTCATCTCCAAACAGAAAGTGTTTAAAGTTAAAATACAAATCTGCTTCTAAGTTAATCAACACCAAATTACACGCATTCACATTTAGGACATGCAATATATATTTAAATTTAGAAGTGTGTGTGTGTGTATTGTTTTATCATAACAACTAAAACATTAATTTTATATAGTAATAAAACTATGGTACCATAACGTTTGAAAGTGCACAAACATTGAAAATGTCACGTAAATTTACGATTAAAGTGGAAATATTATGAGACGCTATGTACTAATAACTACGAAGTCCAGCGGTTCTCAAACTGTGCGCCGTGACAATTACTGGAACACACAGAAATGGTCAATGACATGATTGCATGTGCCCATTAATGCAAACAATACTTTTTTTATGTATAAATTATTTGTTAAATTGAAACAGTGTTTTGTTTACTTGTTTAAACTTAAAATAATGACTGCGCACTAGATCCATGTTCTGACTTTGGAGACAGTTGACTGAATAATATTTTAGAGTGTATAGTTTGGACTAGAAGTGTTAATTTAGGTGGTCCAATCGGTTGTTAGATCATTGAATTTTATGGAGTATGGTTGAAGTAGATGGACTTATAAGTAGTCTATAATACTTAACTAGTAGAGGAATGCTTATGGGAATATAGCTACATAGACTAGAGTTTTCTCTTTTCTGATAAATAAAGCTATGAGGTTGTATTATTTTTGATGTAAAAGTGACTTTATGCTCAAGAGCTTTGAGGTTATAAAATGTTCCTATACAGTTTCACGTCGAGGATATCCAGTTTGACGCGCTGTTAGTATATTAATCTTCAATCTTCAAGCGTAGTGGATACTAAATTACGCACAAGTGATGGCCTTACAATAACCGAGATAGGGTCTATGTGGAGTATTTATCTATTAATTTTAGCCTTACGTAACTAAGTTTATGCTTTACTATTTAGACACCTCTCACCATCCTCATCCAGTCTTTGATACGGAAGTGTAATACCGGAAGATTATACTCAGTAGCCATTCGCTAGTAGATGACTAAAATATGGGAGCAAGTGTAGTATCGAACCTTACTTATTGTTCCATCCCCCTCGCTTTTGAAAGTGATGCACGTCATCTGACATTACAATCACTCTAATCTAATACTAAACAACACATTCAACATACTTGTTCTCTGTATTGCTCTACTTCTTTCATATTCGTCTGAATATAGTACTTTCAGCGTCGATCCATTTAATCTATACAAAATATAGAAATTTCAAGTTTCAATTGTATCTAGCGGGTGAGAATGCCGTGAAAGACAATGAGGTAGTTTATCAAAGAACAAGTGAAAATTCTTTTTAAAGATAAACATACACTACTTGTTTCTTGCAATTTTCCTTTATTGCTATAAACTACAATTATAAATTTAATTAAATTCGTGAAAATGAAATTAATCTTCAACTTGTCCTACAACTACCTGTCAAGGCTAAAAGAGATTATGAGGTCTAAAGAAACAAACAAACAAAAAATCTTCATTATTTTTATTAAATAAACTGCCCAAACAATATTAATATTACTTCAAATAAAATAATGTTGAATTAGTTGAAAAATCTTTGCAAAAATGACACAATTATTTCGCTTTGTTGGCCACTGACGATAATAATAATGAAACAAGAAGTAATTTCGTCACGGCCGCTTAAGTTTCCTTAAGACAGGAAATGTTACTTCCTTAACGACAATTTAATACTATTGTGTGTGCAGGAAAGTTAACTTTTTAAAAAAAGATAGAGAAATCTAGTTCCAAATAAATATTCTTCCTCGTCTGTGAGACTGCCGATTCTTACGTTATTTCAAACATCTTTGCTTTTGACGTCCCTTTATATTCAGACTTAATTACAAAAGATATTCCAATTCATTGTCTTTCTAACTACAAACAGGAACAGAAACAGTGGTATTAAAAAGAAACACTTCTCCAGGAAAACAAAAAAAGTTGATGGAATCCTATGGTAATCATGCGGACCATAAAATTCCCCAATTGTTATGTAACTAACTAGTTACAAATTTTACCACAAGTTTTTTCTATATGTACGTACACAAAAGTTAAACGACATTTTCACTTCTTTTTCTTTTTATTGAACTAGTCATTGCTCCCGCGATCATTTTGTTAAGGTTTTTTAAACGCCCAAACTACGAATATAACTGGATTCCGACGATACTCGAAACATTTTCAGGATACAGAACAAGAAACAAAATAATGTTGGATAACACCAAGTAATACATTTTAAGGAATTATTAGTATTACCTCTTTAAAGCAATAATAATAATAATAATAATAATAATAATAATAATAATAATAATAATAATAATAATAATAATAATAATAATAATAATAATAAGCAGCAGCTTACCACGTTTTAAACATACCTTTATCATTGATCCAACATTTACTACTTTTCATAGTTTTCATCATAATAGTACGAAATTTAACAACAATGATGCATTTTAAAATACAGTAATTATGTACAAAATCTATATTATAAAATTGAAAGTGACTATGTTTGTGACTCATAATCTCTTGAACCGCCCTACCCATCTCGATCAAATTTTCAACGAAGATGCGGTCCTAGCCTGGGAGTGTTTTAGCAAGTTACTTTTATGGTACAACTTAGGGGAGGGGGAGGAGGGAGACAGAAAAAATAAATAAAACGTAATAACTCTTGAACCACCCTACCGATCTTGATCAAATTTTCAATCTAGATGAGGTTCGGGACTGGGATGATTTTTATCATTTCACTTTGACGGAGCAACGTAGGGAAGGGAGTGGTGGGGGATATATACAAAAATCAATAAATATAATAATAAAAGTGACTATGTTCGTGAATTAATTACTTTTGAACCACCCGATTGATCTCAATCAAATTTTCAACATATGTGAAGTTCAAACCTGGGAAGTTTCTTTATAATTTCATTTTGACAGTAGATCTTAGGGGAGGGGGAGAGGAGGAGGCGAAATATATGAAACTGAATAAAACTTAATAACTCTTGAATCATCCAACCGATCTCGATCAAACTTTCGACGTAGATAGACGGACCTGGGATGTTTTCGTTATTTCACTTTTACAGTGCAAACAAAGGGGAGGGGGAGGGAGAGATATATGTAAAAAGAATAAAAATAAAAGTGACTATCTTTATCACGCTTTAATCACAGGACCGATCTTAATCAAATTTTCAATATGGATAAAGTTCGGACCTGAGGTGGTTTTTGTTATATCACTTTGACGGTAGACCTTAGGGGAGGCGGAGGGAAGGGACAAATATATAAAAATAAATACAACTTAAGAACTCTTGAATCACCCAACCGATCTCGATCAAATTTTCAACATAGGTGACGTTCGGGCTTGGGATATTTTTTTCGTTTAACTTTGACGGTGTAACATAGGGGAGGGGGAGGAGAAGCGCAGATATATATGTAAAAAATAAAAATGAAAGTAACTGTCTATGTCACTTCACTCTTGAACCACATGACCGATCTCGATCAAATTTTCAACCTAGATTAAATTCGAACATACGATGATTTTTGTAATATCACTTTGACCATGTAACTTAAAAGAGGGGACAGACATTTACAAATGATCGAAAATGGCCAATATTGGTGTCGCATCTATAGTCTTAGAGGTCGCTGAAATGAAGAGTGACACTTCTGATGCCATTTAAATCCAAATTCATCCTCGCAAAAATTATATTATATATGTATATAATAAAAATGACTAATATCAATGAGCGCTTTAGTAATAGCAAAAAGTGACTGACTAACGAAACATATTACTATTTTTTCTTAATTTAACCCAGCGGAGCGGATAATTGATGCTAGTACTAAATAAAATGGTAATATTTTATGTTGCAGTTTATTGAAATGATTATGAACCTATGAACATATTAAAACATATTATACATATTATTATTGTATTGCTTCAAAGAGATAACATAATTATTTTATGAGGATTTATTATTATTCCATATTATATTATTCATCCATATTATTTGAAAGAGATCTATCGATTGGTATACATCTCATCTTTTTAGTTTCTCAGTTAAACACTATATATATATATATATATATATATATATATATATATATATATATATATATATATATATATATATATATATATATATATATAACAAGTAGAGGTGTATGAGCTGCATGTACACGTACATATTCTATAAGGCCTATTAGCAATTACTTAAAAAAGAAAAACACTGTAACTAGCTTAATTAAATAATGTATGATACAATCTCCTTTTCATCAAAAGTATTGGGAAAGTTGGTATGAAACATGCGTTTTTTCAATTAGTTTTCCGAACTGTGAACAGCAATCTGTGTATAGTGTACTTCCACTTTTAAATTTTCTCTTGTGTAGTTGGTTACTTGTCAAGCAACGCTTTCCAGATGCCCCTATGTGCAGTGGCAGTAGCTGTTTACAACTTTCCACTTCGTTTATTTAATGCACAAAAATACCACATACACACTCTCTCTCTGCCTTGTAAAGTAGCCCTGGTTTCGTGTCATTTTTCTTAACTATAACAAAAAACAGTTACATTTAAAAAAAACGTGTTACTGCATTAAGTCAACGAACAACAGTTACTCATACGTAAAAAGGCACTAATAAAATTCAACCATGGAAAGTGTATTGTTAAAGCATACAGTATACAATACATCTGCCTATAAACTGAAAGAAGTTCATATTAAAACTCACGCTTACTAATAAAAAGTAAGTATTTATTTTATATCAATGCATTCTGAAAGATGTAATTAGAAAACGTTTTCCACTGTGGAAACCAAACCAAACATCTATACTGCAAATGAACTTAGGAAATAAGAAAACTAATGTAATCACGGAATGAAATACTAGAAAGGAACTGTTCAGCATGTAACAATGTATTTTGATTTCGAACACAGTATATAAAGTCAAATATTCAACTTTTAATAACTTCATAATGAGGAACTACATAATTTATATCGTTTATCAAACATTGTTAGGGGTCATCAAACCTAGGAGGCTCAAGTGGGCAGGTCATATAGCCAGAATGGAAGAAAGTAGGAACAATTTCAAAGTTTTAACTGGAAATCCAATCGGAAAACGACCATTAGGAAGATCTAGGCGCAGATGGGAGGACAATATTAACCCTCGCACTGAAGCATATAACTTACGGTGGTGCAAATTGAAGGTTATTGTGTCTCATTAATTTGCTGTTTTAAGTTGGTGAGCAAAAATTCCTCCCTCCTCCGTTGGTAGGATATATAACTGACATTTAGAAGTGTCACTTCTAGATGGCAGTATAATAAATAGTTGTATCCCGCTTTTTCTGAATTTGGTGGTTAGTCTTATTCCGAGTGCTGTTTACTTCGGTCACTGTATTAGTGTCAGTGGCGGATTTAGTCCGGTTGGGGCCCGGGGGCCCTAGCCTTCCCAGTTATTAGAGTGACAAAAATAATTTAAGCTATTACTTATATATTTTTGAAAGTTTATAATAAACTCATGATATACCTATCATACTCTGGGTTCTGACTGCCTCCCCAGTTTTTACCTTCTAGATCCGCCTCTGATTAGTGTGTTAAATTTGCTATTTAAAATTGATGGGCACAAACTACCCCCTCCCCCCGTTGGTAAGAGATGTGACTGACATGTAGAAGTGTCACTCCTTATTTCGTGGATTGTTCACTTCAATCAAGTAGATTTTTGTGAGACTCTAATTTTTTTTTTTCTTTTGTGAGATATATTAAATCTTACCAGGTGGGTACAAAATGATCCCCCCGTACAAAATGATCCCCCCGTACAAAATGATCCGCGTTACAAAAAATGCCTAGGTAGTGCGAGGGTTAAGATGAATCTCGCAGAAATAGGAATACAAAGTGGAAACTGGATCAAATTGGCTAAGGATAGAAATCAATGGAGAGCTTTTGTGAACATGGCATTGAATCTCCGGACATGGGCGTCATTTAGGGGGGCAGGAGGGGCCAATCCCCGCCCAGAGTTTGAGGAATACATATACTTTAATCGTTTGTCTCTAATATACTAGTACAAAACGTGAAAGTCTTATGTCGGTGGTGCTCGTGCCCCATCAAGCGAAGACTGAAATGATGCCCCTGTCTCAGGGTTCCATAGGCCGTAGAGTTAGTTATTTAACTTTTAATTATCATTCTTGGAAACAGCGACAACTTGACAGTAACTGATGCCATTGGGAAATGGTCTTCACCTGACTGCTGCGTTGAGTTTTTACACTTAGTTCTTTCTGGCAAAAGATTTATACACGTAACTCAGCTCAAATGATTTCATGCTTAAGAAATCGGCAAAAAATTTAGCTAGTTCACTAGGGTTTCAGACACCTCAATTGCAGCCTGTCAGTTTTATACAATGTTTTACTTTGAAGATATGCACCACAATATAGAGAAATAAAACAGGCTTCCATTGTCATAAATTACTGTATGTACACTATTTTAGTCTTTCTTTAACTTTGTTGCAATGCTTTGCCACCACGACGACTTGAAGGAAAAAGTAAAAGAAAGAAATTCAACACTATCTGAGAATCCGTGACCAATTGTTTTTCCCGTTTTAATCTCGTCCATGTTCAACTAACTTTCTCCAGTTCACTCATTCGCAGTATTGCTACTTACATTGTATTTATAGAAATTTCAATACATTTACGTAAATTTAAATATCACACCATATACTTTGTAGTGGAAATATTACTCTCGCGATTAATCGCAGTTGCTGGATGAGAGCACGAAAAAAATATGGCATCGCTTCTTTAAAAAAAATAAAATAAAAATCAAGAAAACTGTTATCGCAAGCGTAGTCTTGCAGGTGTCCTATAGATTGAGGTGGACTTAGGAACAAGCGAGAGTTGATTTATTTGTTCAAGTTCAGCGTCCCTTTTCAGCACCGACGCTAGACACAACGTGAACCTACAGTTTAAAGTGGAATCCGAATCACGGTAATGCGTTCAAATTTTTCAATGCTCTTCCACTAGGAATCAACCCCAGGACCCGGTGTACCATAAGGTGCGCGTCTGTCATTAGACCAGCGGGCAGGCCAGGAGAATTATGAAACAAGTGGAAAGGAACAGCTGGAAATTTTCATAGGTACGACGCTGTCTGCTACAAATTAATGTCCAGGATCGAACTAGAGACCTTCACACTACAGGCCAACATTTATACCCTATACGAAGAACCAACTAAAACAGGAGATCACATATTTACTTTGGCCATTATCCTCTGGAAACAATAAGAAGCGAGAAACATCATACAGATTTTAAGTTGACCACACAGACCATTTCTAGATCAAGGTAATTTCAATTACTGTACGTATATCATTTTAGTTGTAATTCTTTCTTATGATGTTGGCAACCCTGCTGGATAGGCGCTCTGGAAGCCAAGAAGGAGACAATAGTAAGTGTGACTGGACTCCGGTGTAAATAAGAATGAAACCAGCAGCCTTGGACCGATTCTTCCGCCTCTTATCCTATCAAAAGCGTACACATCGCATTTTCGATTTTTTTTTTTAAAAAAGAAAGTGAGAACACTACTCATTTTTGTTCTAATCCAGTAGAAAAAGAGAAAAGAAAATACTTTTTTTCTTCCAAACTCATCCTTAACGCTGTAAACATTGTTACGATGAGCCACAACGTTAAATTCTCACGAAAGAAAAGGACATCATTCATAATAAATATTAAAATCTACTTGATTACTTTGGCCGCCCCTAGGCAAGAATATAACATGCATCCATTACAACAAACGTAACCTATGTGTTGTAATGTGGTACGCACTTCGTTCCATATGATTCATCAAATCTTACAGTTTCTCCCTAACAGTAGATATTTTTGTCTATTTAACCTTTCTAATGATTATGGTTAAAGTCCATAATAACCATGGATTGATTGGAAATAAAGTTACTTTATTCACCTTAACTGCCCATATTCCAGTTACTGCTGAAGAATTGAATAGTATTTCCATTTATTTTCCTTTATAGATGGCGTAACTCTCTTCAAGTCGTTGCTAGCCTCAATTAGCAGAAAAAATATTCTTTAAATAAAGAACTTCTCTGAGACGCTCTCTCAATCCTTCAACACCTTAGTGAATGCACTACCCTTCCCCAAGAGAAGGTGTAACTCTAAAAGGCGTTAGTCATCAGTGGCTAGCCATTTAAAGAGATAAAAAAGCAAGATCACTTTAAAAAGCTCTGCCAGTGATCTTCTCTTAACAAATCATAAGCGGAAAGAAAGAAAACAAAGAACGATTATTAAAACTATAGGGCTAGATGCCGTGTACAAAGGTGGAGACATGCTATTAAGTGAGGGAAGGATAACTGTAGCCGGAAATGCAATGTGTTACTTGATACTCTCTCATACAGTGCCATGCCGTGGAAAACCAGCGCCCAGGGCGAGAGTATACGACGGCGCCCCCGTACATATGAGCGAGGTCAACAGACCAGCCGCGAAGCGCCACCATGGTTGGCGCGAAGAGTATGAAAATTTTCAAAAGTAAATCCTGCTATTCCTTGATTTTGAGCACTTCTCTACTTTTTCCTTCCATTTTATATATGTACACATGCATTTTCCTAACATGAGTAACTTTATAGAACCACTTCTTAAAGCAGGAAGAGAATTTAAGTACATACTAGTAATTTTTCCTCCCGAATTTTACGCCCCCTTATTTCGGTGCCCGGAGTCGTTGGCCCGCTCCTTCCTCCACGGCACGGCATTGTTCTCATAAAAATTTAGGGGAAACTATACATTCAGTTTTGTTAGTACAATGTGTACAAACAAGTTCATAAGTGCATTTAGATTTCATGTCTTTTCGTTGTTTGGGAATTCGGAAAGAATTGATTGATTTGAATGCAGATTTCGATAATATCGAGAATACCATCCCTGAAACTGTACTCTATTCATCATTGGTTCCGATTTTAGGAGCCAAAAAAAAAAAAAAATGAAATATTATGCACTTATGAATTGATTAAAGATAATTATTCTTAATTGGATTTTAACTACAAGCAATATATATAATTGATTGGTAGACCTCTAACAAAACAAGGAAACGCATAGTCATATTTCGTCAAAATCTGATTTTTCTTTTAAAGTTAGAATGCAATATAAGACAGATGCCCCACCCGCATACACAAATATAGTTTCCTTTACGTATTGAATGATATTACCTCATTCGCTTCAATAATTAATAGAATGAAAAAAACTGCGAACTTTATCCGGATACATTCCTCAACGCATTATGTCAAGCAAGAAGCTTACATGAACCTTATTCCGAAAGCGAGATCTCGTCGCACATACTACTACGCAACTGCAGTTAGAAGGTTTTTTTTTTTTTTTCCTCAATAGTGGAAATGAACAACGTTTCCAGTTATTAGAAACAAACAGTAAATCTTGATATAGATTAGTTATCACTGGATTAAATACGCTGTGATTAAATTGTCTCAGGATCGGAGAATGTCAAGAACCAAGTTAGTAAATTTCCAGGGCGGTACCAGCACAACGGAAGTGAAAATACGGACAAAGAGATAGGTTACTGAACAATATGGGTATAACAAAACCGCTCCGTAAGAAGCCTATACTGTATATAAAGCCTGTTAATTGGATATTGCCAGGAACCATCTCCTTCCTACTAAACTAATCACCATTTATAATAATGCATTATATATTTTTCATTAACCTTGAACAAATTGAACAGAGTAGATGTATTGTGGTCTGTTTGTCTTGTAATTTATGGATTATAGGTTTGATACTTAATGCATATAGTCGAATCAATTTAACTTTTCGCAGGTCTTATTTTAAGCAGCAACACCTAAGCAGAAAATCTTATGAGTTGAACAACTTATATAAGACTATTACGATAGTTTACACTTTCTATTTATAGTCAATTGTTTTCAAGAGTGTCATCTCCGAACAATTTATAGCTTCGGTTGGATTGAACAGGTACAATTCTCGTCTCAACTCCTAGGTTTACACATGAAAAAAAAAAAAAAAAAACTAAGCTATTTAATCAACTAGAGTCTTCCGACATTCATAGACTACCGAAAAAAATATCAAAGGTAAAGGTATAATCTGTCAATTTTTATTCTATCTTTGTCTCTTTAAGTTTGGACCTGAAATCATTGATAATAACGGAAATATCTACAGATCTTAAAAATTTAATAATTGTACTTATATTTTTCCTTGAGCTTTCGAAACTTCAACTTTTACAAGTATATTATTACATTAATTTTAAATTAGACACAAATACACGAAATTATATTTTAAAAACTGTTGGTTGTTTAAACAACCAGCAAAACATTGATACTAATAAACACATAAGAAAGAAATATTTTTGCGATTCTACAATTCACTATTTTTTACTGGTTTCCTTTTGCAATCGTTTCTAATTCAGAGGAATCAGAGAAGTGAAGAGAAATGTGTATTTCCGAATTGATGTAAATATTTACATTTTTCTTTCTTTTTAAAATTTTATATGTAGTAAGTTCAGCCATAGAAACACAGAGACTTATAGTTATCACACCATTTAAGATCAAAGTTAAATTTCAAACACGTATTTTGAGATATTACTTACAATTACATCTAAAATTGTTTTTTTCCTCTTCCACCACTTCTAACATCCTCTCATTCGTTTTCCGCTCGACCCAGCTAATTATCTCCATTCTTCTCCACACCCATATTTCAAAAGCTTCTAGTCCGTTTTCATCGTGTTTGCTTAATGTCGATATTTCTGTCCCATACAGTACAATACTCCATACGAAACATTTTATGAGTCTTTTCCTCAGTTCTTTATTTATTCAATGACCCACAAAATAAACTTTACTTCCTTTTAAACGATTCTTTCGAAATTCCTATCCTTGCTTTTCTTTTACGTTCGCACTTCATATCATCACTAATAATACTACCCAGGTATGGAAAAAATAGTCACCTGTTCTATTTTCTCACCTTCTATTTGTATATTTGACACCGACTGCTTCGTTCCAATCATTATGGCTTCTGTTTTTCAACATTTATTTTCATCCCATATTCTTTGCAGCCCTTCCTCAAGTTTTTTAAAAATATCTTATTGACTTTTTTTGTTTCAGATTCCGACACAAGTGCCATATCATCTGCAAACCGTATACACCTAATCATTTTATTTCCTACCGAAATGCCAAAGCGGCACGGTGGCTCAGTGGTAAAGCGCTTACAGGTGGTGCGTGGGGACAAGTACGTTTGCGGTTTACAACATCTGATCGTGGGTTTTCTCGGGGTACTTCCGTTTCCTCCCACATTCTCATCCAATTAATCCAACATCAATCACTTGTCTTAATCATCGTCTCCCTTAGCCTAAAAAGGGGCATAATCATGGGACATTTAAATTGAAATATCTCATTTCATTTCCTACCGAAATGCCGTCTTCTGTGTGTAAACTGTTTTTCACTAGGGATGCGCACGAGACAAGATTTGAGGCTGTCTCGTCTCGAAAATGTGCTGTAAAAGTAATATCTCGACTCGAAAAATGTATATTTTTCTATTGGAAGAGCCGTGTCTGGACTCGAATTTTGTCAGGAAAATCCTGTCTCGACTCGTCTCGTGCGCATCCCTATTTTTCACTATCTCTCCTGGATATATTTTAAATAATGTTGGCGAGATACAAAATTCCTGTCGAACTCTCCTCCCAACTGCATCCTCCTATTCATTTCTTCCCCTATTCTAACACTTACTTGTTGGTTAATATATGTTTTTTTTAATGAGTTTTCGATCTATCCATTTCATCCCAACCATTCTTTACAACTATCAACAGTAATTCCTCTTTTTCCAGATCAAATAACTGGTATATTATCTATCCCGATTGCCTTTCCATTCCTAATCTTGGATATAGCTTTTCCGAACTTATCTCGAAGAATGTTAAACCCTTTATCATCCTCCCCAACTTCATTTCCTACTTCAATATCTAGGCCACATGGTCTATTCCTACTCTCATACAAGTCCTCAAGTTATTTCCATCTTCCTCAGACTTCACTCCTCTCGCTATCTTCCCATTCTTATTTTTTACTGCCATCGTAATAACCCTTTGTTTCCTCCGAAGTTCTCCGGAGTTTCGCCCCCTCGTACATTTCCCCATATTTCCAAACTCTTTCTAATTCTTCCATGTGCTTATTGTCTTTCCTTTTGTAAAACTCTTCTATTGTTCTGTCTGATTCCCTTCGTATATTTGTTAAAACGGCCTATATAATTTCAAAGCAAGAAACATTAAAACTAGATTTGAAGAAGAAAACAGTAAGAATTAGAAATGTTCCGTGCTGTGAAGAATTAGAATTGAATAATTAGAAAATTCAGTTATTAAAAATAATAATAATTCCCCATATAAAACAATTAAACTACATGGCATAATCCAACAGATAATATAAACAGATTAATTCTATATAATGATTTCAATACAAATCAGTGCATAGATGAAATCATATTATATATTTACTTTTTTTAAAAAATAAAAGAAATAAAGAATCATAAATACTACTAACATCATGAAAACCGGCACCATCAATGGTTTAGATAGTTGCAAATGTGCAATGTTTTTTTTTTAAAAAAAACACACAAAACAACACAAATGAAAGAAGTGCAGCAAGCAATTCATTTGTTCTTTTTTTTTTTTTAAATTTCTGTGTGTCTGTGCTGTGTCAGTTTCTCTATATTGTCTCTGTTCTTCAACCATGGGAAACGAGCGAGAAGGTAAAGCGAACAAATTAACGGCTGATGATCTTACTAATTAACAAAGTCCCGTAAGAGTCTTTCACGTGAATTTATCGTTTGCTACTGCTACTGTGCCGGGGTCCCCAATGTCACTTCCTTGTTTTTCGTTTGAAGGAGAAACATTTAATATATGAGTTATGTCCTTCTGTTAAAAAAGAAGAAAGAAAATTCCCACCTCAGTGCACATAATGGACCTCAAACTGCATTGTTTGTTAGTTTTTTTTTTTTTTTTTTTTTTGGTCGGGTTATTTCAAACGGGAGAACGGAGAATCAAAAAGATATTGTTTACCCTTTCTAGACAGACACACACACACGTAGAAATGGAACATACTGAACATGACATGTGGTGACGTAAGAGCAAGTTAAAGACCGTTTAGGTTTGCTTTTAGTGTTTTATCATCTTTAAAATAACAGTATAACAAAGAATCGCATATAAATTTTGAATTAACAAATCAATTTGAGACGGTATTGATTCTTCATATTATTATTATTGTATTATTTCAAGAATGTCCGGGAAACCATTTTCACTGGAAAAATTAAGGATTTTCATCATCCTTAATATTCTTATATAATTTCCGCGGTGAATAAAATAAAGACAATATCGGAAATTTAGAAAGTCAGCAATCTGGTATAGTTTGAAGTTTTTTTTTCTTTCTTTCTTATAGTCCAGGAAACTAATGGAATATGATGCCGTAATTACCGGGTCTAAATCTCTACCCTATATGAAAGGTCATTGAAAGAACTACTCATGTGTGCTCTCTTTTCCTACTCAATTCTATACTAACTAAAGTTCTGAAATTTTTGTATAGATACGTAAACCCAGTGATAGGGGCACACCCACGGGGGTTCCATTGGATCCGGACCACCCCAAATCTTCCTAACTTAACCTACATTTGTACATTTTCTAAACTAAACTATATTTGTTTAACAGGGAATTGATTATTGTATCATTTATTTTCTATACTCTTTCTCTTATAAATGCAATCTAGGTCTACGATATTTTTTTAAAAAAATATATAGGTGGAATGTTTTTATATTATATAAAAAATACACTAAAAAGTTGAAAAATTATTGTTTCAGTGGAATACAATAAATAAATTATAGTAAGACTGAAAGCGTTGGACACAATTCAATGTCCCTAGTATGCATAAGAACTTTAGGTCTCAACTTTTGTAAGCAAACCCAATGCTTTTAGCCTGAGTTCTATCTCTTCATTTTTACTCTACCAAAATCATTATTTCCACTCCTTTTAGTTCATTTTAGGCTAGCACTGCTCTTAAAAGTTTCTCTTACGGTTATTAATTTCTCTTTTTGTTTGTTAGCCACTTTTCAAATTTATCACACATTGGTAATGGTTATTACATTACTATATTGTCTCTGTTCTTCAGGCTTTTAAAAATTAGAAAATTAGAAAAAGTTGTTGAAAGCATGAAAAAGAGCATTTAACAATGAAGAAGATTTTTCAAGATTGGATTACCTTCGGTCGAGATGATTAGGTAGGAAATTCTAATGACTTCAAGCTTCTGTAGATTACCTTTTATTGAACTTATAGAGTTAAAAGAGGTATTATTCACTCAGCTATGCATGTATTGCAATTGATACAAATTTTATATTTCATCACTCTGTATTATTTGCATCATCTGCTTACGTTTTAAAAATTAATACATTAAAAACTAGTTGAAAATACTCGAAGAGCATTACCAGAACGAACTTTCTTTTTTGAAATTTATATGAAATTATATATTAAATTTATTTGATTACATTAAATAGATAATACACTTACATATTTGGAACCTGCGTATTAGGGGATCTACTGGATTGCAGATATAACCAATGGACACCGGTTACTCATATTTGGTACCAAATGTTCACCATCCTCTTAGGTATTGATCAACACCAATATCATCTCTTTATGACTTACAGTTCCCGAGATATGGCTCCTTAAATCTCCCGAAATTCGAACTTTTTGGGTCCATATCTGGGGAACGGTGGCTAGTTAGCCAGTGGCCAGCGGTTACTATTTGGTACCAAAATGTTCACTATCCTCTTAGATATTGATCAACACCAATATCATCTCTCTATAACTTAGGGTTTCCGAGATATGGCTCCTTAAATCTCCCGAAATCGGAACTTCTTTGGCCAATTTCCGGGGAACGGTAAGAGTGACGCGAGAAATTCCATCACTTCTTTGAGATAATTTTTGATGTTCTATCGAATGGAGGATTCAGAATTGAAAAGTTCGCAAATAACACACACACACACACACACACAGAAAATTCAGTAACGAACTTTTTAAGTTTGTTGAAAATACTTAATTGTGTACGTTATTTCTTCCCCTTGGCAAAAAATTTAGAGAAGCTATGGCATTCGATAAAAGAAGTGTGCAATGTTAAACAGTAAAAGCAAATTTTCCCCCTTCTTAGCACTTGCTTCCTTCCAACACGAATCTAAAGTTGAAGGTAATGAGAATCCGTGCAGAAGTGCTCATTACATTCTAGGTAATATGGTTCATGCGTAAACAGTGATCCCGAAACTACCATCAAGGTATTTTGCATATTACAAACAAACCATATTATATAAGTCATTGCACAAATTAAAAATAAGTATTTCAAGTTTTAATAGTTCTTTTCTGGTATTGTCATTTATACCATTCAAAATGACATAAATGAATGTTGTTGTACCAAATTATCTACTAGTCAAAAAATAAGATAACAGCTCGTTTTTGAGTATTCAAATTTAATGCGAAAATGGCAAATACTCGACAAAGATACTTGTTATTATATGATACACCTAGAACGAAGCATTCAGAAATTTACCATTGGTTCGAATGTGCAAAATTGTTGTGTTTAGATTTTAGTACGTCATTTCAAACGCATTGTCAATTATTCCGACAAAATGTTTTATGCATTTCTATAAAGTATACTCACATGTTTATTTATATGTGTGTATTAATTTTACGTATTTTTGCTATTGTAGCTATTCTAATATTAAATAATTTGTTAGAAAATTAATTATATAATCTTTATCTACATTCTTATTATTTTCTACAATTATTTCTTTGTTTTAAATGTGTTATAATAACAAGATTGTAAAATATTTTATTCAGGTCTTCTGTAATTGGAGAATATATTCTCTGTTGAAGACAATAAATAAATAAATAAATAAATAAATAAATAAATACTATTCAAAATCAATTTAATATTAATTCTATTCCACCTCAGCTCGCCATTTATCTTTTGGTGTAGCCATTCAAGCAAAGAAACAATACACTGTAGAAACCACGTTTCCCGAACGTGGAACTGTTCTGCGGTTTCCGTTCAATCATGGTGTATATACAAGCAACACGAAATTTGGGACAAGATCACTAGGTCATTGTGAGATAAAATATAGAAGCAAAAATAGTAATGGCAACTGCAGCATAAACGAAGTCTAAATTCGATGCTGTTGACGGATTAGCGAACTCCTATTGGCTCCGATAATAAAGTCTAATTACCCACAAGGGAGCTGATCTAGTTAACACAAAATGTTAAACTAAGTTGTTTTATAAAACAACTAGTTATAAACGGAAAAATAATATTAATTGAAAATGCTGTTACCTATTTGCCTTACTCAATGGGATAGAAATATGAACATTATCGAGAAAGAGATGAATAAAGACTGCAAGTTTTGGAAATGTGGGATTGAATGGAGAGAGTTAGCTGCGTCAAACGGAAAATGAATAAGGAAGTGTCAAAAATAATAGAGGAGAAGAGAACAATTTTAGATGTAATTAAAAAGAGGAAAAGGACAGTTAAGATAATGGCTTAGAAGAAACTATATCATAAGGAACGTGATAGAAGATATGGTAGCACGGAAAAGAAACAAGGAGGAAAGAATCTATAGCTGATGGACGATATAAGAAAAAAAATCGTAGGTGAAGACGGAGGGGTTAACTGAAGATCGTGGTGCATGCAAGCTTCTCAGTTGCGTCAAGTGACTTGAGAATAATGCCACGATACCTATGATGATGAGATTTGTCTTGGGTAGCAATGCATTAATATTACTTGGCAGCTGGAGTAATTATGCAGAATCCAGCCGATATGAAAATTTAAACGTTCTATGGTTGACACAACTAGTAAAAATTTTAAGTTGTGAAACTGAATGAATATTGAAGGCGTTGGAGAAATGATGCAGAAAAAACGAAATAACATATGTGTATTTCAAAAAGTAAATGTAAACCACAATAGAAAAAACAATAATTACCATGATTATCCATTTAATTTGCTATTCAAATTGAGCTTTACAACATTTTGTTAGAAGGAAAAGTTGAAGAAAGCACTGAAAATTCAGATGTAAACGCTTTTTTTGATAGGGATATATACTGTTCAAGTATTCGATAGAATTCTGGTACAGAAGGCTAGAAGTAACTACTTCAATAATACTATTCTTAGACACTACTATAATTTTAGATTTGTAAAAGTATTGGAACAAATTAAGTTTAACACAATAAACTTTTTTTTTTTTTTTTTTTTTTGTTCACTGGTTTCGCTTTACTTTTACATTAATGTCATCTTTAGGCCGATTCTGTAAAATACTTGAAGTTAGTATATAGCTGTAGCTGTTATATTTAATTGGTTTATCTATAGTCGAACTCTAAGAAAGGGGTTCTTGAACGACACCAGGAAACAATAATGATTATATCAGCGTATGAAACAATTAGCACTTAATAAGCTCTGTTATGGCTATATGGTTAGCGCACACGCTTTGGTTGCAGAAGGTGAGTTCGATACCCGATGGAAGCTTATGCTGTTCAGTTTCCAGGTTAAGCTGTATGTCCATGTCTCATGGCTCGGTGCTAGATACCATGTTACCCACTAAACTTTGGTTGAGGAAAGAAACATTAGGAAATTAAAGGGAACTGTACATTTTCATTTAGGAAATTGAAATACTATTGCTACGTTAAACCGCTGTGGCTCAACAGTAAAGCACTCACCTCTAGTGCGTATGGCCCCTGTTAGATTCCAGCGTGCGTCAAGTGGACTTTCTGGTATGAAAAACCGTATGCGTGGATTTCTCGAAGTTCTCTCGTTTTACCCCAGTTGTTTCATTCCACCATTTCATTCATTCTTATCATCACCGTTTCCCTTAGCCTAGGTACATAATTGTGGGACACTAACCAGAAATTTCATTTCATTTCACTATTGCTAGAACGTCAGGATCCTAATCAAAATTTGAAATATTCATTATTTTGCCGCCCGAGGCAGTTCCAAGACTCGCTTAACTCTTGCAATGTACTGACCTTGAGTTAACGAAGATTCAATTAAGCAAGAGTAAGGAAGATGAGATAACCTATTACAAAATACTAGTAGGTATAATCAAAACTCCCTGGTCCACAGAAGATTATGACATGATGCACGTTTAACTAGGTTATGGATATTTAGCGCATTGACGACTCCCTAGGCCATTAAAAAAAAGTTTTCTGGAGTGTGGTCCTTAATTCAGATAGCATCTCAATTGATTCACGATCCTAGGTCAGCATCAAAAATTATGTATTTCTAGCCCAACAGTTCAAATACACAATGTAATCTCATACCATAACTAGCTCAGTAAATGTCATTCGGGTTGCCAAGACTATTACCAAATCTATCGTTCTTCATTGACTGTGGCGCTGGGGAGTTCGTTGAGATCACGCTAATCAGTCTTATAAAATTGCAATATTAGTACATCTGTCCGTCCGTTACTCTACACGGTAACTTTTCAACGAAAACGATTTTTTTGATTTTTTTCTTTCTGCAATAGCTAGAACGATTTTCTCGGCCAAATTCGTTAATGGAGTCCGCTGTTAACATATTAATTGGTAACGATGACTTTAACGGTGGATATTCATGTTCTATTCATTCACAAATCTACGTTTCACGTAAAGCTAATATGCAACCCTCAAAACAGTTTAACAATTACGGGTTACATAAACATCTAGGCGAAAATATTATATACATATTTTTAATCATTATTATAAACTCAAAATTATTCATTGATAAATACATTTCACATGGTCTTGTTTACTGCCTTTAGCAGAGTTTATTTTATTTTTAATTTTTCGTCGGTTATCTTAGGTTCTATATCCTGGTCTAGTCTAATACAACCTAACTTACGTATTATCACAATAATAACAAAAAGATGCAACGATGTTTTCAGGTAATGGGCCTGCGGGAATTCTCCTCTCTGCTCCATACGAGCTACAAAACTCCTCTCGGAGCCATATCTTTCTCCATAGTCAATGTGAGTTACCAGTATACAATTTTAACTATTTTATCTCCTTGCAGTTCCATAATTCATTTGTCAGTTTTATAGAAGCTCATCAAGATATCTTGTGTTCTTTCTTTTGCTGATTCCACTAAAGAAATATTTCCTTTTTTTCCCTTTTGCCGCTCTGAAAGTTCATAACCCTTTGTTTTAACACTATATACACAACACACATCAACAACATGTCAACGCTGCTTGTACTCAGTTTCCGCACCAAGTCGTTTATATATATTTTATTACTTACCAAAAATCATTTCCTCTTCTTAAGATACCGTTAAAAGCCATAAAAGATTACTTTTTTCCCTTTTTGGATGATGTTAAGGTTAATAAGGAGAGTTCTTGGAAGACCTACAATGGCATGATACAGTCTGTAACTTCATATTTTATAACTCGTTATCTAACCAGGTGTATCGCTCGTGTAAATCCACAGCTTCATGGGAATAAACACAAACGCTCGTCAACGGGAAAGGGGCCCGCATACTCTTTCTTCTGGTCTCGCGGCTGGGAATCGAAAGTCACTGAAGAGCTTCTTAGACCGAGAATTTTAAATGGTAAATCTACATTCATTCCATTCGCACATTACCCTAGGGGTAAAGCAAATAAAATGCGAACTGAAATAACTTTTAAATAGTAATTTTACAACAACTAGCGTTTAACTGAAAAAAAAAAGTCCAAATATGAAACATACGCCAATCGATAGATCTAGTTGAGCTGAACAAAATGATACATAAAAGCTCATTTTATGATATAAAAGCTCATGCTGATGCTGTACAAGAACCACGCTATCGGTTAAGGTAAAAATGATGCTGAAATATATTCTAATGAATATAATAAATTTAATAAAAATAAAAGTGATCTTTTCACGTTTTTTAAATGGAAAAATAACAGTCAGATAATTACCTGACTATGTATGATTTCTTTCCTTTACTCCAAAGTTAATAATATATTATTATAATACTACCAAAGTTTATAATTATTTAAGTAAGTTCAACTTGTTTTAACTGGTTAGAAGTTACATTTCTTAAAATACAGCAATTTATTGGAAGTGCTAAATAGTAATACGAAAGTACTAGTTTCATAAAAGAAAATAAAAATAATTTTCTCAAATGCTTTGAAAGAAGTGTAATCAGAGGAAGCGAGACCTACAAGTATCATCAATACAGTCATGGAAGATTATTGAACTATATACAAATAACCTCGGAATGTTTTGACCTTGTTAAAAGAGAATCACGCACCGCCACTGTAGCAGACACAACAACGTGGTAAATAATTAATGCGTCAAAATGGGAAGTTCTATTCACTTCCCAGTTCCTTTATTTTCTGCTGTTTCTCCTATCTAAAGAAATCGATAGCAATTCCATACAAAGTAGAATAACGGTTTTAATAATGTAATTTTATTATAATACGAATAATATCAAATAGGCATTTTTCTATAGCCAATGACGTTTGTTGAAGAAGTTACCATGGTTATTAAGAACAAATTAAGTGGATAACACTTTTATTACCAGAGACGATCTTAGTTCTGCATATTATAGATGGCCTTGGTCAGTTAACTATTTTTTTCTGCATAGAACTACCATGAACAACGTAACAGTTAATTTTATCCTTGTCTCACATATCATGGACAAACAACCTTAATCGTTTGTAAACAACTGACCAAATGTTTTGGTACGTTTAATCAAATACATTTTAATTCAAACAAAATTGCCATTGTAACCAGATAGCTTACACCTCTCTTGAGAGTTCCATTTTCTCTTCAGTGGTATTATTTTTCTTTCAATGCACAGCAACACTACATCAACTATTACACAACAGTCCATATCTTGTTTTGAAGATATTGCAACACCATTTAAAAAATGAAATGAAATCTTGAAGTTTTACGTCCCACGGTTATGCGGAAATGAATAACATGGTAGAATGAAGAAAGTGGGAGGAAACGGGAGAACCCCGAGAAAACCCAAGCAAACGGTGTTTGTCCATCACAAAGCTCACTTGGCGCGAGCTGGGATTGAGCCAAGGACCCCATGCACCAAAGGTGAACGCTCTACCATTGAGCCACCGCAGCCCCTGCAACACGATTTAATTTTACACACAAAAGATTATATTATGTTGTCACTTTCAGAAGAAAAAGATGAAATTTTAAAATTACATACATTTTGAAATTTTGAGCGAATTTCTCACAATCCTCTTAAATCCGATATGTTTATTATATAGTCAATGCTATGTTTAAAACATAACACACATATAGCTATATAACGACAACTAGTTTCAAATATTTCAAATATCCGTACATCTTTCAAACTTATATGTACATCTGAAGTAAAAGGCTATTTTTTCTGCCAATGAACAAGAAAAGTAAATACTTAAATAAACAAAATAAAATACAAATACATGTCACTACAATGAGTGCCGTAACGGTCAATGGACTGAAAGAATTGGTCATTTTTTTTTTCGTTATGTTGCGGAAGAAACTTTTATTTTACTGTATAAATACTCAGCATACTACGATAATGACCTTAAAATATCAAACTACCCATTGTATCCTATATATATATATATATATTTTTTTTTATTTTACATGATAAATTAACAGATGTTTCATAAGAAAAGATAACTGACTCTTATATAACGAGATAAATACATAACGTATCTTAGTAGATAACATTTAACTAGTAGATTAGACACATTGAGATAAAATATATTTACGCACGTTTAGTCATACAGTAAGCAAAATAACACACTTTATATGAATTTCAAAAAGAAAGGGGGGGGGGGAATCTATGTTTCCTACTCAGGGACAGAAACGGTGGTACAGGGGTATATTGTACGTCCTAAATTTTGATGGAGAGGCATTCAATCCGTTTAATTGACCCTATCTATCTATATCTACAAATTTACTCTTCTGACGCATTATTCGTTCTCAATTATATATATATCAGGGCGCCACTGACGACTAGAAATTTAGAGTTGGTGACCAGTGTTCAGTACAAATGGGTTCTGCCTAAACTCACAGGGTTGCGCAGTTTCTGTTTCACACGAAAATAACTGTCACCGAGGAAAAATCTCTGAATTCGGTGTGGAAGAAATAAAGCTGTTTTCTAAGTACTTGCAACCAGATATACATATATATATATATACAGTGAAAAAGAGGACCTTGTCTTAGCAGAATATAAACTTTTGTTTTCTTCATTGATGTTGAATCAGACATTGAAAAAGGTTTAGAGTGAAAACTTCAATACGGGATTTCCAAATTTGCTTCCACTTGTCACATTTTGTGTAATTTTACTTGTGAGTACTGCTTCATGTGAGAGAGGCTTCAGCAGTCTCAACAGTTAAGACTGCCTAAAGGAATTCACTGAAGACACACTGGATGATTTGCTGACAATTTCCATTAATGGTTCTCCACTTAAGTACTTTGTTCCGAAAACTGCAATCGACAACTGGTACTTCAATGCAGAGAGAGAGTGTTACACAAAAGTGAAGTCTTAAAGTAAGATATATTTTTAACATGTATATGAATTGTCCAATTCAAAATTGATTATCCTCAATCTATTAACTGTCTGATTTTGAAATGTTATGCCCTGATGGAATCTCTTTCTTTGTCAAATAAAAGGCCATGTGTGTTTGAGGGAGGAGGGTTCTCACAATTTGTACGTGAGAGATACAGGCGACCATCAATTTTGGATTGGCAAGTGCGTGTGACTTTGAAATTTTGCGCCCTATATATATATATATATATATATATATATATATGTCCAAAGCTAAGACTTGCGTATTTTTCGATGACAAAGATTCTTAAAACAGTTTCAAATGCCAATATAAGTATTCTATAATTTATTTTGCGATCAAATACGAAGAACTATGTGTAGAAGGTAGTGTTACAAGCAACAACAAACGTCTAATGTTAAATTCTCTCAGTGAGGATATACATTCCTAT
Organism: Thermobia domestica; assembly: GCF_964235325.1. NCBI lineage: Eukaryota > Metazoa > Arthropoda > Insecta > Zygentoma > Lepismatidae > Thermobia > Thermobia domestica. The sequence goes on from NC_137461.1 coordinate 89,549,446, forward strand.
TTTCTTAAAGTTTTCTTTGTAACTTCCTATTTCAAGGGTTCTTTTATATGTTCATGATTAAAGTAAGGAATGATTTTTTTCCCGTCACTTTTAGGAACAGAACACGAAATTTTAAAATTATAGGTATCTTGAAATTTGAAGAGAATCTCTCACAATTCTCCGAAATCCTCCTCTTACTTCCAAACATGTGGAGGATGGACTTATTCCCTATTTTTAGTTATGAAGTTAATTTGTTCTATACACACACACACAAAGTACTAGTTGCATTTTCCATCATTGTTACTGTCATTATCCTTATTATTTATTTTGTAAAGTATATGTAGCAACCAGCAAGTAATATGTACTTTACATATGCAAATTGTTAAAAAAAATCATTAAGAAATAGAATAGTAATAATTGTAAACTTTTGTAATTTTATTCTGTATGACCACAAATAGCATTTTAGTTTCGATTCTTTTAATATCAGCAATTAAACGGATTGAATTTGTTAAAAAAAAAATCATGTATTATTTAGACAATACTATGTTCAAAACTTAACATATATATTTGAAACTATGTAGCACCATCTACCTTGAAATTTCTGGTTCAAATAGTATGGAAATTATGGGGTGAATATGTGTATGGTCCGATTGTGAAAATACATATACATACAGGGTAAACCACTTACAGTGATCGCTCCTTGTAACTTCTAAACTAATTGACTGGAAAAAAGCTAAAATTTTGTAACAAGCAAATATGAAGAGGAAAAAGTAGTATGACATCCAATACTTCCAGATCAGCAGTCTTGGCAAACCAACATAAAATTGTATTTTTTTTTTTTCAAAAAGCATTACTTCCGGTTATGACATATTTTAAATCTATATGTAAAGCAAAAATTTACAATACCACATCTATTATTCTATACTGCCAACTAAGATAATGTAGTATCACAAATATCCAACTTTTGGAGTTCTACAGTAATAATAACGCATTTCAGATGTACGGGTCGAAGCACATTCAAAGTAACTTAGTATTGGACATTATGACTAGGAACAAAGTTACAAGGAAATGAAAATTTTTACTCTTTTTTTCTAGAAAAGGGATTTCTTTCGAAAAACTGCTTAGATCTAAGGTATTATATGGTTTCTAATAGACGAAACAATCTTACACCAATTTGACATCTCAATCATTTCAGAGCTATGATAAACATTGGTAAAGTTTGGGACACTGTTTAAAATGACATATTTGTGAATACTGTCACTAATTGTGTTATTGTCACTCCTTACAAAATACATTATAGAGAACTTGCAGTAATCTGAGTAGATGTATGAGTTATGGGCCACTGAAAGGTGGAGCACTTAACTATCATTGAAACTGTATATTTAAAAATTTAAATTTTGATCGAAGATAGAATACTGCTGTATAATTACGCTTCCCTGGAAAGTTTGCCTTCTTATGAAAAAAAAAAAAAAAAAACACCCGTATTCACGCTACGAGCCAAAAGATTGGCACAAACAGGCTTTCAAGTAAATTAATATATCTAGATATAAATCCTTAATAGAATGTTTCCTTTTTAGTTTTTCAGGTTAAGGGATAAATGCATTATTCTCAGCAATAATAATTTTTCGTTTAAATCATTTATATATGTTAATGCTGCTGCTAAACATTTTTTTAAAAATTAAAAAAGGAAATGTCTTCCATAAAAAAATAGATTCTGGGTTTACCGTTCCCGAATTATGTCCTGTACACTAAAGGAAATGGAGAAAACGAATGATAGTTGGAAGTAAAATCGGCCAAAAAAAAAAAAAAAAAAACTAGTCAGAGGAAAGAGGAAGACTCAAAAACATTTTGGGGATCATGATATCTACTAGTTAACATGATCCGGAATTGAACCAGAAATTTCTCTTACGAGCTTCTAGCACTGAGCTACTTGTTTCTTAGCTTAACGCCTTGCTCATACATTTTTGGCTAAAGCATATGAGTCGCATTTAGAATTTCAATAGCATTGATGCCATTCAACATCCCATCTACTAATAATAGATAGAATTAATTAGTAATTTAAAAGTTAAAGAAATTTTGAATTGTACTATCACAAATTTCGAAAACTTTGATGTCTACATATGAATGAACGTTAGCATTAACGATTTGATAATAATTTACCTACTCGTCTCCCACAAGATTCATTGATCGCTTGGGAAGATCGAAGTTCATTTGCCAAGGTCTTGTTTTTCGTCACGTGATCTTTATCCACCACCGTCACTAAGAGCATAGCTAGCTAAAACTGAGTGGTGAAGGTCGCTATCAGTCAATTTTGCTGGGACACTCTCAGTACGGCAATAAAGTCCTCGGTTATATGGCAGTGTTTCATAAACAGACCGAAACAAGTCACGCGCAATGTTACTTTTTCTTTTCATGGGCATAACTGAAACTATTCTGTTTAGCCTCACCCACATTAACATGATCCGAATTTTTAATATGTTATAGCAAAAATGAAAGAGAAAAAAATAATAATAATGGTCTTAGAGAAATGAAAATGTCAATTTGAAATGCAATTATGTCTAATCTTCTTTTACGAGACTCATTGGTAGCATGCAATGAACGAACAATTTTTAAAGGATCCCCTGCGGCAAGGACGTTTTTAGTTCTTTCTCTCCACAGACACAGAATAATCTTGTGGTTTCTCAACACAACAGATTGTTTTCTTTTCGTAGCCAGAAGCAAGCGATGACATGTCACACACACCATTATGATTATTGCTAATTTGTCTCAAACTGTGAACAATTTATCTGTTGACTGTAATTTTCTTTCCAATGTCTTTCTTCTCAGACACAGAACGATATTGAAATCAACGGTAAACAATATAATAACCTCAAGGTTTGTTAGCAAAATGAACAAGTGTTAAAACCAGAAAGAAAGTTTTAAAAAAAGATTTATTTGAACTGGTTGTTCTTTGAATCTTCTTATTCCTAGAGACATGGACAATATGAGGGAAAAAATGATATAAATAAAATACACGGAATAGCCCAAAGCAATGTTGTCAGAAACGGAAGGACACAGCAGAAGAGGAAGAAGGCCAAACTCCTCACGCAATGATAAAATTGTGGCTTCTTAGTCAGCAGTTAATGTATATAAATCAATGCAGCAGGCTGGAAAGACTCATTCTCTCGCATGATAAGTTTCATTGGTCATGCCACACGCTATGGATAAGTCTGTGAGCGCTTCCCTACTTTCATTATATATTATATATATATATATATATATATATATATATATAACAATAATAATAATAATAATAATAATAATAATAATAATAAATCAATTTATTACGCATCAATTCTTACAATCTATACTTTTCACCATCATATAAACACAATAATTTCACTATAATAATTACTACATAATTGCTAGCACAAACACGTAGTAGTAATTGCTAGCGCACACTACTAGCAATTATTAAAACACACAAAGGAAATGAATGTAGACTATTATTTATAATAATAATAATAATAATAATAATAATAATAATAATAATAATAATAATAATAATAATAATAATAATAATAATAATAAATTTTAACGATCGCCACACTAATCACTGTGCTATTATGGTTACTGTTTGTACTGTCCATTTTTGAACTGTCTTAGATTTATGCTTCTTTCCCTCCTATATTTTAAAGTTTTGGCAGATTGTTCAATTCACCGTTTTTCATAGTGAACAATATGTTCAGTAACTTAGCAAAATTTATATTAGATTCGAAGGGATAGGAAATCACCGTAGTTATAGCCACTCATCTAGAACTAAGAATGTACTTTCGTCACGTAGCAACGATCCGCGTTTAGTTTTAATATCTTAAATAACATGTTTTTAGAATTACTAAACGACTATTTTAAATATGATCTTAATTCAATTTACCTCTAAACGACCTTACAGTGATAACTTAAAACCGAAAATTGTATGTCCCAGTGGAATCAAATCTAGGACAACGCTAAGCAAAATCACGGGATGTTTCTAGTTGGCACGGAAGCACTACTTAGGAAAGAATATATTATTATTTAAAAACAAGAAAATATAAATGTTATTGTCAGTCTCAAGTGACCGTCATAAATAGCTAAAAATTACTATAAAATGCTTGATAAAATGAGTAATATTTTATAATTCAAAGACTCGAAACAAAATAATTAAATAAAAATAAATATTTTGAATGTCGTTAAATAACAATAAAGAAATACCTTTCTTTGAAACCTTGCTTTACGGGTAACAACATTAATATGTATTCCTATAATAACATTAAAAAAAAAGCACATTCTCCCCATTTCTGTATGTCATATAGCCAAGGACTGCTATTAACAACCAATGCCACTCCTCCCATTCAAATGACCTCAAGAGCCGAAAGTTATTGTGTTCCGCACAATATTTGAATTGTTAATATTTCAGAATCAATCTACTTTCATGTTAATTAGTATACCAGAATTTGCACGACTATTTACAATTAGAAAAAAAAAATCATGAATCATGATATAAAAAGAAAGAAAAAATATTTGAGACCAAAACATGCTTCATAAAATTAAAAAAAATCTATTTTTTTCTTTATTTATTGGAAGGTCATCAAAGCTAAAACGTCCTTCAGATTTAATGAAAAAAAAGTTCGATAAAGAAAGAAAGAAAAAAATAGATGAATGTGTAACTGGCCACTGCACTTTTTTATTTTATTTTTCTGTTTTAGTGCCAAACCAACTAAGATTTTGCATTGTTGCGTATTTTCTTTTTCGGTTGATAGTTTTTTTTTCTTTCTTATAAACTCTAAATGCGAAAAATAATAAAACAATACAATTACTAACCTCACCAAGTGAGGTGGGTCAAGGCGTTTCGTCACAATTACAAATTTGCATTCAATTCCCGTGTAAGGAAAAAAAATTATTAGAGAGAGATATGGAAAGTTTCCCTTTGAATCTTCAAGATCCACCGAGCGGATACGGACATGAGTACTATATAAAAGAAACAGCAATTCATAGATTCACTATAGTTTCATTTGTCTAAAAAAAGTTCTAGGCCAGTAGTTCTCAGTCTAATTCCTATCACGAACCCTATTTTATCACATCCTCTTGCCAGCGACCCCCTTATAATTTGTGGTTTGTAATAAGCTTGTGTGGGATTTTTAATATACCTATTGCAGAGATCTCACGATATCCATCTATTTCTATAATAGTAGAATCCATTTCTTGTTTATAATGAATACAGTAACTTCCCTAAAAACGAATGGATTAAAATCAAATTTGGTCAATTCATTCATCTTCCGCTTATCTTTGCGACCCCTAGGTTGAGAAATTCTGTTCTATACTATACAATCGTTTGACTATACAGTATTTACTTTTAGTTATAAAATGCTGTGAGGGTGGTAAACTTCAGTTTATATACATCTTTGTACCAATTAAATATGTTACCAAAATTATAAATAAGATTACGTTTGTAAAAATTTTCTTCCTTTTCTCAGACCTTGTCATCAAAAACTGAAGAAAATAATGTAGAATGATAGATTATATCAACATCTGATAAATATGCTTAATGTATGGCTGAAGAACATATCCTTTGCTTTGAGCCTTTTCTATTCAAAATACATCCAAAGTTTTGCTGGAACTTAACTGAGTAGATGTTAGTGCTGTTAACGTTATTCAAATATTCGTTTTCAATATTCGAACAATTATTTGAATATTTCTTCTCAGTATTCAAGTAAATATATATATATATATATATATATATTTTTAATCGAGTATTTCTTTTCAATATTTGAATATTTCTTCTGGTGTTATTCGAACTTTCCTGTACAATATTCGAATAATTATTAGAGTTTCCTTTAGAATATTCAAATAATTATTCGAATGTTTTTCTTGCTGTTATTCGAATATTCCTTCTCAATATTCGAATAATTATTCTAATATTTTCTTGCTGTTATTCGAATATTCGTTTTTAATATTGGAATATTTTTCTGGCGCTATTCAAACATCCCTTTTCAATATTTGAACAATTATTCCAATATTTTCCTAGATGTCTTTCGAATATTTCTTTTCAATATTCGAGCAAATATTCGAAGAAGGTGTTGTTCAACTATTTCTTCCCAATATTCGAGCAAATATTCAAAAAAATATTCGAATATATTTCCTGGTGTTATTCGAATATTGCTTTTCAATATTCGAATGTTTCTCCTTGTATTACTAGAATTTTCCTTTTCAATATTCGAAGAATTATTCAAATATATTTCCTAGTGTTATTCGAATATTACTTTACAATATTCGAACGATTATTCGAAATTTTTTTCCTGGATTATACGAATATTCCTTCTCAACATTCGAAGAATTGTTCGAATATATTTTGTTTGAATATTCGAATATTCGATTCGAATAATTATTCTTATGACTGTTCAAATAATTGTTTAATCGAATAATTATTTGAATTCAAACAAACCTTTTCTGAATATTTGAATAACCATTATTTGAACCATTAAACCATTATTCGAACCGTAAGGGTATTTTAGTATCGGCTATTTCCATACATAGATACAGTAGTGTACTATGCACACATATATGTGCTAGAAAATCAAGAACTTCCAGTATGTCAACAAGAGACGGAATTATGACTATATCTCAAGTCTTAAAATCGTTCAAAGTATCTTAGTTTTCACAATTTCCTAGCTTCATACTCTTCTAATTTCTCTCCATGGTTTACGTAATTTACTCTTCCACGTTAACTTTTTCCCTGCAGCCAGGGACTATAATTTTCAGTGCGATTTAATACTGATTGTATGTTTAGAAAAAAAATAAAGGAAAAATGTACGTTATTAGTACGCCTACGTCTGGAAGCTTTTGATTAATTTTGCTCAGCTATATAAATGAAACCAACAACAACGCTATCTATCATCTACACTTTTTAGCATTAATTTAAAAATCATTCGCATGTTAGTGTTCAACAGAAGAATAATCATTCTTAATGACAGTGTTATTATACACACCAATAAGAGAATTAAATCTTTTCTGAAGGTCATGAAAACAGCATTTGGAAAAAAATCGTAAATTCGTATGATTTATCTCATATTTTGACCTTGTACATGAAAACAAGAGCTTTCAGACTACAATTTGTCTGCATGCCTCTTACAGACTCATCAGAAAGATAATACTATAGCACAAACGATTTATGCGGTTGTGTTTTACCATGGATAAAAGTTTATTTTTAGCTAAGGAAGCACTGTTAAAAAAAAAGAAGAAGAAAATCGAACAACCTTCCACTGACACTATCACGAAGTATCCTTCTTGACTACTTTGGATACAAAAGACACGAGTTATTTACATAACGCATGATGCTTTTTAGAATTGTATTACATTCACTGCTCACGCTAGCCCTATTTCTGTTAAATTCGTGACGTTTGCACCAAACTGGAACTTTCTACAGAAAGCGCAGTAAAATTAAAAATAATTCAATACTGGTTTCGCTGATACAAATCCTTGTTTAAAAAAAAGAAAGAAACATTAATAATAATCTTTCAATTTCTACTTGCAATAAAGTTTTTACATAGGACAACACAAAACTTATTTTGTACACATTGTCCTTAATATTCAGGTCTATGTGTAATTACAACAAAGTATGGCCAATGTCCATACATTCATAAAAAAAAAAAAGTTTATTTGTCATCCACGTTTATATGACAGCTTTGTTAATTATATCTGAATTATAATGCATTTATGGACAAATTGGAATATTTTTTTCAGTATGAACAGAGTGAATCCAAAAGCACGTGGATAATACTTTTATTACGTGCTGAAAAATTTGATCACAGACATAGTTACCCCTCCTTAACTACTGCTCACAGTTTATCTTCCTTCATAAATGTAATCTGCTCTTATTCGAGCTGCAGTGCAAGAAAAAGACTCAAAGCAAAATTCATTCCAACCACCGTAGAGGGTTTCCATAAATGATTCATTCATGCATTGTAGCTTATTTCTATTCATGCCTTATCAATCGGCAACCCGATTAACAATGAAGTGTGTGTGGTTGCAGAATCATAAGGAAACCATCCCGCAATACTAAAACACAACACATAGTAGCAAGGAAAAAGTATGTCAGTTGGCTCTTTAAAAGAAAAGCTTTAAACTTTTGTTTAACTATAATAGTATCCAAAGATAAAGACACATATATCTATATCAATCGATAAATCAAATCGAGCTGAACAAAATGATATGGTTAAGGGCGAATTCTCATGCGTCAGTCTCGAGAATTCTAATGACGTTACGAAGAATGTCATTCGTTGCTAATCTAATGCAATTCAGTGTTTTCCTGCTGGAATACATTATTTATTTATGTATGTACTACATATGAAAAATACTTATACTATAAAGTAGCAGATTGTATCTAACGTTATTGTAATTTGATTTCCTCTAACAGTGACGTACATACTACTTGCAAATATAATAAGACAGACGCTATGAGAGAAACAATGGAAGGATCATGAGGAAGGAGAAGAAAAACATTGTAATTGACAGCATATATACTAAAAATCAGTAACCTTTACATGATAATTAGAAGGTATGGCGTGGGAGAACCGGGTTCGATTCCTGACGGGAGCTCATGTGAGTCAGGTAGATCCACTTCTCATATAGCCTTGCTGAATGAAAAGACGCTAAACCCAAAACCAACTCAAATCAAATAATCAGGAGGTAGTACATGGAGGCATCAGGAGGTAGTATCAATATGATCTGTAACTAATGATAGAACACTAATGATGATGATGATCATGTAAATAATGGATAACCGAACTAATAGTATTATAAATCAAAGGCAGTAAAAGTTTACTTTTGCTTGAAGATGCCAACTCAGCATATTTCCGTATAATTACGGAACTTACTTCTGGGAAACAGAACTTTTCCGTGTTAATCGCGTCGCGTGCATATTTTCGAAAGAGATCAAATTAATTTTTTCAGGGAATCAGAACAGCACTCGGATACTGAAGGAAACATTTTTTAAAAAGTTTCGTTCATACTTCAAACATATTTCTCAACGTTAAACAAAGAATAAGATACATTTAGTAGCCCGCAGAGTATATTCGCGGGACGTTACACCTAGAATTTCACTTCGTTTGAGGAAAAATCTTGATAGCCATTCATTGGCTACCAGCTAATATTACTAAAGTCTAGGAATATTCTGACAAAAAAAAAAAAAAAAAAAAAAGGCGCTCCTATACAATTTAAAATACATGTTAAGTGCAAATAAAACATTACTTTAGAAGCGGGTCATCAACTTCATATTTAAATCAAGTTTTAAGATGGCAACAGTTCAATTCTAGTTTTCCTAAACGTTCTTTCAGTTACGCTTCTCAAGAGTCAGCAATATGTTGGCCAGAATTGCATGAAGACACATTCTCTGACAAAGAAATGAAGTCTATAAGTTTTACATCTCACGGTTATGCCGGCTAGGCTAAAGGAGACGGTGATGATGAGAAATGAATAAAATGGTGAAATGAAGAAATTGGGAGGAAACGAAAGAACCCCGAGAATACCCAACCATACGCAGTATGTTCACCACAAAGTTCACTTGGTGCGAGTTGGGATCGAACCAAGGACCCTATGCACCAGAGGTGAACACTCTACCACTGAGCCACTGCTGCTCCCTCTTTGACAATGAGTAACGTATAATTACACGCCGTAGTTTTAGTATTCTTCATTCTGATTTCCGTAATATTTTGAACAATGTGAAGAAATGACGGCTAGGTGAATAAGCACCCTCATTGGTAAAGAGCAATTCATAAGTTATCCCATTAGAGATTTTATATGTTGTGTATATATTTTAGTTATACTTAAGTAAGTCGAGAAACAAAGGCTACAGAAAAAGTAATATTCTTATTAGAAGTTATTCTATTTTATACAAGTATATAAAAATATTTTTTGAGTACTTTATTTTATCTCTTTATCATTAGAATTACACCTTTTCTTGATAAGTAATATTGATTGGTTACTGGATAGAAAGATAACAGTGATTAGACTGCGGATAAATTTACCTCAGAAGGAAATCTTATTATTATATGAAGCGTTATAACAACATATTGCCAGCCAATATTCCTACATACTCAAGATGGAGTTCCACGCGTAGCAATTTCTAGTATTTCTTTATTTCATCATTTGATTGAAGAATTTAATCGAAGCTTCTGGCGCTCTAGTATTCTCTGCATAAGAAGAAGGCCATCGCAGTGGAAGCATTGGTCTGTGTATGCGAAGGGCTTTTTTGTATTGGTAGCAGAGGCGAAGGCCGTGCCTGGTGGCTCCACTTTGTCACGCATCGATCGAAAACTGAACACGCGAATCGTTCTCCCCTTCTCCTCCTACACATTAAAAAGTTTATACACACGCTCGTAAAGAAACACTGAACTTTTTTAGTTTTCTTTTTTCCTAATCATACGCAACTTTATAGTTAACTACGTTACGGTTTTGTCATTCCATTCATAATACCGTATATGCATTTAGTTCGATCACCCGCGCTTATGCTAATCGGAGATAAAAAACATGCACCTATTCAGTCATTAATTGTAACGAACTCTTTTTTTCCATTTCACATTGTCCAGACCTAGCAGCAAGCAGCAGTGAATATAGTACTTATATTCGCCTCAAATTTAGAGCTCGTTTTCAATACTGAGGCTCCGTGAGACGTGGACCTGCAGTTTTCTAAGTGGAATCTAATCTAACACGTTTAATGCTTCCCCATTGGGGATCGAATCTGAGACCACATGCACCAAGGGTGCGTGCCAGCTACTAAACCAGCTGAGAGTCCGTCGCGATGCGGTTGCTGTGTCAGGTATTAAAACAACTTTGTAGAGTGGTATTTTTTTAGTTTTAAATTTTAATTTCATTGCCACATGGACTGATAAAAAAAAGTACGTTATTTGCAATTTCGCAGATTCTCCGCAGAGGCGCGGTGCGTGGAAGCTTCAGTCAGCACATTCCGATAAGCAATAAACGGTATCTGTACAAGATACGGTGGTCATCTTAGGGCATGAGAGAGGTTAATGAGGATAATTTGAGCAGCTTCTCTGAAATCCAGACTTGTCATCCGCTATTCTTTTATTTAAAAAGCAAGATAATCCACAATATGTCTCATCTTAGGGAACAAATCGTTCCACAATGTTCACATAACTCTATACGTCCTTCGTCATGCTATTACAAACTGGACTGTACGGCTTTAGTATAATACCATACTGAATATTATATGTGAACTGGTTTCACATTTATGCATAAGTGTAAGAATATGTTATTAAATCTCACATAATTTATATGCTCTACAGTGTCTAAACTAATAATAGCAATATGCAATTATTAATAGTCCAACCGAGGTTAAATCCAATCGAAGTGATCTCTAATCGAGTTGTAATTACTGAGACATACGATGTAGTCATTGCAATCTTATATATGATTGTACTGAAATTTAATTGTAAGAGTTTATTTACAATAAACCACTTCCACCTCTTACTGCCTTCGAATTTAATTGTGTAACGCTTATCATAGTACGTTTACCTTTGGTTCTCAACTTTTCCGACCATCAAGTCATCGCGGTGCGGCTATGTAAACAGTGATCTATATAGTTATAGATATTAAAAAGATTTCTGACAGAAAAACGTAATTTCACTAAACTAAAATATGATGTAACCTGATTCACGTGTATAAATACCGTAGATTCAATTATATGATTCATACATTAAAAAAAAAGAAAAAAAAGGATGATCATTTTATTAACGAGCTTTTGCAAAATCCTTTTCCCTTGCATTTGCTCCCAACTTCCTTCCACGATCGACTGCACTGGAGAACGCTAGTTTTCTACTTTCAACAAATACCAATCCTTCATTGGTCCAGAAAAAGAAATTCACTTTTACTTCGATTTCCGTAAGCTCTTACATAAAATTAATAGGAAAGGAAAAAAAGTATTTCCTATGACATTTATATTAGGAAAGAAATATGCAATCCATCCACACAAGTTTTACTAACATTTTATCATGCATATGGTGTACAGCAAGTATGTGATATCTGAGCCTGAGCCTTTCTAATATGTAAAAAAAAAAAAAAAAAAAAAAAAAAAAAAAAAAAAAAAAAAACATTTGTAGAAAAATCATTAGTAGTTACGAAATCCTCCTCCTCATTATCAAGCAGTTCATTATCCATGTTGCTGTAATTCGTTTGCATACTTATTTCTCCTTAACGAAAATATTCTTTATTTAATATAGTATTTTCAAGAATCACCAAATCTTGTGATAAAATCATAATGTAGTTTACTGGACTTGACAAAAAGGTAGAAAGTAACAATAATAATAATTATCCAATTTTTATTAGCATTATCGAAAAAAATATCCAAAAACTAATCCTAACAATATTATATAACACTATGAGCTGACATAAATTATTGAGCACTTCCTGTAGGGCTACAATGATTAAATTTGGCATGATTGTAGCTTTCCGGAACTAACCGACAGGAAAATTGCCAAAAGTGAATATTTTAAAATTTTTTATTGGTCTAAAGGAGGATGAAGAAATTCCCATGTTATTTAAATGGACGTTTTCTTGGGATACAAAATCTTATCTTTTAGATATAGTTGAAATAGGAAAAGAAACAATAGAATTGTGGGTTCAAGAGGTTCGAGGCCGTAGGCCGAGCAAAGACAGTGTGGGGGCGAATCCCTCGGATGGGCACATTCAGGAAATATGAAGAGCAAGTTCACGAAATTCACTGTTGATGCAAAGGTCGATAGATAAAGAAATGCGAAGCCGTAGGCCGAGCAAACTTATCTATTATTATAAAAATGAAAGTTACTATGTTTGTGACAACATAACTCTTGAACAACCACACCGATCTCGATCAAATTTTCAACATAGATGAGGTTCGGGCCTGAGATGAATGTTTTTCATCCTTTCACTTTGACAGTGCAATTTAGGGGAGAGGGAGGTTTTTAAAAATGATCGAAAATGACCAATATTAGTGTTGAATCCATAGTTTTCGGGGTCGTTGAGGCGAATAGTGACATTTCCGATGTCGTTTAAATCCAAATTCAGCCCTTTACGTCCAAAATGAAACTATTCTTCCCGTGCGAAGAACGGGTATTCTGCTAGTATGAAATCGATAGATTCCATTCAACTGGACGAAATAATATTGATGAATATAAATCCTTATGAATAGTTTTCGAGTAAATCAAGAAGACAGAAAATACCTCTTTTTGTAAGTCTAAAAATTGATGATTTACTCCACCAATTAAGATGAAACTGATATTGAGGCATACATAGCCGTGGGAGGCGGGGGCACGGTTGCTAAGTGGTAGAGCGCTTACCTCTGGTGCGTGGGGTCCCTGATTCGATCCTAGGCTAAATAAGTTTGTGGTGGACAACATCGTGTCTGTGGGTTTTCTCGGAGGTACTCCAGTTACCTTCCACATTCTCATTCCACCAATTATTTCATCATCATTCACTTGAATTAATCATCAGTCTCCCTTAGCCTAAAAGGGCATAAACGTGGAAGTTAAACTGAAATGTGAACACTAGCCAAGGCGACCAAACACAGTATGGTTAACAATATATATTATAGAGAGTTATGTGTTATAGAATTCGCACGTATAGAGGATTCTGGTGTGTAAAAAAATGTAGTTTTCTCCTTTCATTAACCGACATAAGGTCATCGGTATATGGACACAGGATTGTCCAATTATAACACGGGGCTGTGGTACAACCCACGTGGTCCGCGATGACAGCACCGACCTCAAGAGTGAGTGGCTATTCTGGGAAGCGGACTAGGTGACGTAGTGTTAACGCATTGCACGGTATGGCGGAGGTCCCGGGTTCGAGCCTCGGTCTAGTTAGTCACTTTTTTACTGTTCGTGTGTTATAATACGATATAGTCAAAAATTATGATTAACTCAACCCTTAAGCTTTGATTTTCAATTAACTATAATATTGTACAAAGACGCGACATATAAGAATCGATAGACCATAAATGACACTAAACTGAACAAAATGGCATGTTTGAGGTAAATTCTTATGCGTGGTTTTTGAGAAAGTAAACTCGATGCTGAAAGAAGACGTTCAATTCTAATTAATTAATCAAATAAAAAAATCTTTAAAACTCGTTTAAAAATTAATTTAAAAGTAGGGTAAATTTCCATTTTAAAAAAACGCTTGAATATAATCGAAAAGAACAAACGAATGTACCTTTCAATACGTTACCCTATTTAACTTCATGTTGTCCACATTGAGGTATATCTTCCGCTGTCAATAATTGATTAGGAAAGACTCATTTCCGCGTTTTTTTTTTTTTTTTAAGTTAAATGACATTGACTACATGCACATTCACAGGAACGATCAATATTAGTGGCTAACGCGGAGAATTCTTGACGCTGTTGCCCACCTCCACTTTCTTTCTTGGTCTTTACATTATCTTTTCCACAGAAATGTCATTTTTAAAACCAATCAATTCATTGGCTAAGGCTGTTCTTTTACATTATATATAGAGTTCGTTCCTTGACATTATTGAATTTCACTTTGGTTTGGGTGACATTTTGCACAATGTGTTGAGAAGGAATACGTTCAATATTAAAACGTCGCTAACACATTGAACACGAAACGTCAAGAGCCAGCTGACATACTAGAAAGGTCTTAGATAGGGTGTTCCAAACTGTGCGCCGCGGCTAACTTACAAGAGCGCTAAGAAATATTTTGGAAAGTTTGGTTGCAATGATTCTTAACGATGTTTTTGAGCTCGGCCATACTTTTACTATTCTTATGTTTGTCTTCTCAAAACATTTTACGCTTTTCCTACACATTCGTGAATATAAAATATGTATTAACTTCTTTATGTTCATATATGTACAACATATGTATGTATATATATACACAGGGTGTTAATGAACTATACCGAGAAACTATAAGAAGTTATTCCTCATATAAAAAAAAATTCAAGTGGGCATGTGGAAACAAAAGTGCATAGACGATATCTGACAACGAAACACGTACCCAGACCCTTGTGAAGTTATACATAAATCGACATCATACGCATAAGGTACATAACCTTACCATACAATAAATAAACAGAATCAGGTAACCAGTGTGTAATAATAATAATACATTATTAAAACATAGACTCGAAATATCATCTTATCTTGCATAAACTTGACGATTTGGGAGAGAGAGATCTTACTCACTAAATAAATTAATGAACAATGAAGGCGAAAGTTGACACATTACTATGCATTATTTCCATGGCAAAAAGATGCTTTTCTGTATCTTTGATGATCGAAACCTGCACCAAAACATGCATAAGATTATATAAAACTGACTCATTAACAGAAATATAGGCAACAAAAATACTTCATAGAATTTACTCGTCGCTAAATTGTAGCGTTCTTATCTATCATACGAGAAATTTGGGTTTGATTCCTGGTGAAATGAAAATGAAATTAAATATTTCAGTTTTATGTCCCACGTTTATGCCGGCTAGGCTAAAAGAGACGGTGATTATGAGGAATGAATGCAATGGTCGATTGAATAAAATGGGAGAAAACGGGAGAATACCGAGAAAGCCCCATGTACACGGTGTTTTTCCACCACAAAGCCTACTTGGCACGAGCCAGGATTAAACCAGGTAAGCCACGCGCCAGAGGTGAACGCTCTACCACTGAGCCCGCGTGCTGATTCCTGGTGTATTTGTGATTCGCGTCTTAAATAGAGCTCTAAGTTCACGTCTCGTATAGCTTCAAAGCTGAAAAAGGAACGTTAACTCCAAAGAATCCAATCCAAAAATACTTAATGCATTTATATGGGAATCGACCATGATTCTATATAGCTATATTTCCCAAAATGTGTCACCGTGATCTATGAGTTTAAAATGTATATAAGTGGTAATGAACAACACAACATGTATCATAGTGAGGTGCCAATTAAATAGTTTTTCTTATTACTTTATGGGCTGGTGTAAGTGTTTACAAATAGGAATTTCTTCCTTTAAAAAAGAAAAAAACTATAAGATCAGCAGCTAATATCATACCTCTATCTACATACACAACCTATTATCACTTGAGATTGTCATTTCTTAATTCCGTACAGGAAAAAAAGAATCTTGTGTTAGCACAGACACACATATATATAAACATACACACCGCATGCTGTTGCCATGTGATACATATGCGATTTTTATTTTAAAGTTTACCTTATGAATTGATGCAAGGACAGTAATTTCATGTTAACACATACGTAAGAACGTGATTGTGAGCCCGCCCATGGCGGTGAAAATTTGCTTAGCCGTATCATTGAACAAATAGTTATATAGTTTTCGTAATATATGGTTTTGGTTTCCAGGCGTTTCAACGCATGAATGACCATAACAGAAAGGGAAAAAGAAAGGTTCCGAACAGCTGGCGAAAAAATACAAGCTCCAGGTGCTGTGTGCTAAATTACATCAAAATAACTCTCAGATAAATCAATAAAAGAATATTCTACTCCACAGACATGGAAGGAGTTTGCATTTTATTGACATGCAAAAGCACATTTTGTGTTTTGTATCAATCTTGCGTAATTTTGCGAAGAAAAAGTAAGCTTAAGGGTAATTAATTAGCTTACAGAAGGAACTGCACGGTAACAAAAGAGACACAAGACAAGTAAACCAAGCTATTCTCTAAATATTTTAAGCTCAGAGCGACATTGTAGTTCAGTGGTAGAGCGCTCATCTCTACTACTAAGGGGACCTTGTTCAATATTCCAGACTACGTGAAGTTACGGGGGCCAACGTCGTATCCATGTTTTTTTTCTGGAGCTCCACTTCTTTGCATTATTTTCATTCCGCCATTTTTTTTCTGATCATTTATCATAAGTGTCTTTTAGCCTACAATATAAGTGTATTTTTGCCTTCTATAGAATTCGAAATAACATAAATAATATGATCTACTACTAGTCTTGACTTAATTGACTAGAGTTGAGAACCAGATGGGGACATCCAGTCGGAAAGGTGTAACAGCTTTTTCACGCCAGCCATCTTGAATGAGGTTTTTCCTGAGTTTTCCTCATTCACATGCCGAGATGGTACCTTTCATAATGGTCCCAGGTCGCTTCCTTCCTTCCCCATTCCTTTCTCCCTCTCCAATTCCCCAGGTAGTGTGATCTCCGAGGGACGTTATCCCTCATACATATGACGGGCTAACATGGCTATAGATGCCAAAAGCCCAGAAATCTAATTCCTAACCCTATTCCTAACTGCATGTGGTCTCGAGTAAGAAATCAGGCTGAATTAGCGTACATTATGTAAGCTTAAAACCTAAGTGAAGAAGTCTACAGGATTATGAAAACACAAGCAACGTAATATTTATATAGGATGATTTTAAAACCAAATAGATCTAATAGTAAACGCGGTTCAGAAGGTAATGGGTACTGCAAAAGAGATGTGCAAATATTAATATTCTTTCACGACGGATTGTTCATGTCTTTTACAAATTGTTCACTTACCTTCTAATCAAACATTTTAGCATGAATTGATTCTGCAAACACAATTTAAGTTTCTATGTTTGACATTTTACTTATTTTTACTATATTCTGTATATTTCGATATTATCATTTTCTAAAATTGTCGCTCACCTTTGGTTTTATCCTGGCTTCCGTCAAGTGGGTTTTCCCGGAGTTTTCTCGTTTCTCCCACTTTGTTCATTCCATCATTTCCGATCATCATAATCTCCCTTAACCTCGGTGCTTGGTGCGATATTATTATTATTATTATTATTTTAAGTCGATACTACCAGCAAACGTTTTTCTAGTTTCTAAATGGAGCATTTCTTATCTCAGGTTTACTGAAAATATTATTTCGATTTAATACCAAAAATAATCATCCAATTACTCCATTTTTTATGATCATTAGTTTTAATTTTCTTAACTAAGTTACCCACAAGAAAAAACATAAAAATGTTAAGCATAATGAGTGTATTTCCACTCATCACACTATAGTGAACGTGACTGCTAGATAAATGAGGATTAAGTTTAGTAAGTAAATAATTCTACTTTACTTCTTACAAAATATCACATAATAGTCATTGTCTTTGAATTATTTCTTATCGCTGAGTACTCTTTTATCGTCATCAATTGTGCAGTTATAATGTTGCCGGAGATATGAATTACAAATTTTCCCATAATTTGTCATCTCTTGGTACCGTTTAAGTAAGGGTTTGCCCACAGCGCACCAAATGCAAAACCTAGACCTAAATTCTATTATAATTCTAACACTCAATGTCATTTCGCGCAGTCCCTCCCTTGTGTAAATTAACTACAGCGCTCCAAGGCTTCGCGACGCACAGTCTGATAACCACCGAGTTATCTCGAGTATACTGATTCCTTATGAGATGACATTGTATTTTTATAAATAGTAACTAACAATATTTCCCCAATGCTGAAACTTGTGTTGATGATCTCTTCTTAAAGATCTGGAAAAGTCTGTGCCGTGATTAACGGGTTCGCAATGTGTGAGGGCCCAGGGAGAAATGGGGTTCATTTAAGTTTCGAAGATTATTTTTATGATGTTTCGATTTTAAAATACACTATTCAGCTTTCGTATTATTTCACATTTTTCCCTCAATATTGTTCTATAGTCTTCTAACACTTTCAGGTTAGTCCCTAAAAGTTATTTAAATTACCCCGAACACTCTGTATAGGGACATAATATAATCATAATGACTGACTGATTAACGCCCAGGTCAAAAGGCTTAAGCTAAAAACTTGGAGTTTGGACAGTGCATAGGATTTGTGACGTAAAATACCACTAAGGAAGGATTTCGTCGAGGAAGGGAAGGAGGTGAATAGGGCAATTATAATACTAAAATGTCTATATCTCGAAATCTCTGAGAGTTAGAGACATGAAATTTGTATACGAACTTCTCATTTAAAATAATTCGACACGTGTTCCAGCGCTTTTTTGATATTTGACCTAGAAGTGAAGAAAATGTTGTGGGTAAGAAAAAAGGTGGGATGCAATCATTATGATAAGATATCCATTAGCTTAGAGATATGAAATTTGGTGTTTGGGCTTTTCATATAAAATAATTGAACACGTTTTTAAGCTATTTTAAACGTTTGACCTAGAACGGAAGAAAAAGGGATGGACTGCTTCCCTGAGATGTCCATATGACATGTTCGAATTTTGTGCGATATTTTGGTTTCAGACGAATTCAGTGTGAAAGGGCAGAAGTAAGAACGCAAAATATTACCCACGTAACACATGGGGATATTCACTAGTCAATAGGATAGTCAATAATTTTCATTTGACAGTGAATTTTATTTCTTGCTTAGTAATAATGAGAACAAAATCAAGCTGTGCATATAATAATAATAATAATAATAATAATAATAATAATAATAATAATAATAATAATAATAATAATAATAATAATAATAATAATAATAATAATGTGCAAGTTTTGTGTATGAACTAGTAGTGTTTGATTAGATGGAATATCCATTTTTTTTTTTTTTTAAGTTTTAGTTTTCTATTGCTGCATAAATTTTTCCGGTTTCTATGAGCGTGGAATGAGGGGTCCTTTTGGCACTTTCGTGGGTGGGGAGGGGGCATACATCCATAGTTATGCTACTAGGTAAAGGAAAGTATGGCTGGAAACCAAACACAAACTAAGTCTCCTTCGCTAAAGCAGTTACGACGCCAGCGTTAAATTCTATGGGGGAGGCGAGTGGAAAAGCACAGACATTATGGGGGCAGCTATTTTTTGTACACGGAAAATGATACTTTTATATTACTTGACCCACGTTACAATTCAACATGTTTGGGAGAAGAAGCAGTAATAGGCACCAGGGAGGCGCTGGCCCCTTTGTCCTCTTTGGGGTCACTAGTGCGCTAAAGGTAATAATAATAATAAGAAGAAAAGGACAATTTTCGATCAAGATTATTATAGAAAGGAAGAATTGACAAAGTTGCATTAAGATACACTATTTTGCATTAAGATGGCGTAAGTACCGATTCAAGGAGGGGAAAATAAGGGGCTCAGTCGCAGTAAAGTTTTATAACGTAACTGTTTCCGTTACTTTCTCCAAATACGTATATTTTCAATATTTCATGGGTAGTAGCCATAAGATAATAATAAAATAGGAAAATTATTTTGTAGAATAAGAAACACGAAAAAAAAAAAAGACATTTAGGGGGAATCAGCTCCTCAATCACGATATGGAGAGTCCTGATTGGGTCTGAGTTCACATGTTCCGGCGTCTATGTATGGAATCATAGATTAAGACAGTGGTCCTCAACCGTTTTAGACTGACGACACACTTTACTTAAGAGCCACAACATTGCGACACTGTTTTTTTTTTCTTTTAATTTTTGTTAATAATAATATAAATTGTGGTTTCTATGAAGTAGTGACTCTATTATAACAATGAGCATTGTTGTTGTCATTGGATGGGTTGATTGGTAGTATGTCTCAAAATTGATAACTATTAAATCTATGAATCTTTAAATTCTAAAATTTCGCGCGAGACACATTCTATAAGACAGCGCGTACATTGGTTGGGAACCAAAGAACTAAATTAGGAATTCCTTAATTTATGACGGAACTGAAAAATAAATAAATAAATAAATAAATACAGAGTATGGTAGTACAGTACTCACCTCCAATTTCTGCGAATATTCCTCGGCAATCCTTTCATTTTGTCGACTAAGCTCTTCATTTTTCTCCAACAAAGCTTTACCCAGTTCAGCTGCCAAAATTAAATCTTTTTCCTTTTGAGCCAACTGGGCGTAAATGTCTTCGGGGTCGGGGGACTCCTCAAAGTTCCTGTTCTCCATCTCATATATATAATCCTCCAAATCATACGTGGGCTTCATGCCATCGTGGTGCATTTCCTGCAGCCTACAGGCGCACATTATGCATCATTCCAAACACGAAAAAATGCATTTGAAACACACATTTTATTGCACTTTGAGTCATTATAAGATTTGGCGGAAGCATTACACTGGAAAAACATATAAGTCTGTGAAGATACATTATTATTATTATTATTATTATTGTCCGCGAAATTTAACCCTCGATGCATTTTATGCTTTGGCCCGTTTGTATTGTGGTTCTCTCATGATCACATTTAAACACTAAAACGAACACTGTGTAACAAAATATATGTATTGCACATCACTCGTACACGAACAAGCGAAATAAAACCATACATTTTCTGTACCTTAGTAACATTTTAATAGTTTTTACGTCATGTAAAATCGACAAACTATACTTGTCCTCACTACACGATTTTTTAAAAAAAATCTATAATAATATTCACTTCTTTTTTAAAATAATAATAATAATAACTCAGCTCTCTTATGCACTAAAAGTTAAAAGGTATTTACGAATATCACAAACACTCTTTCTTTGAAAATAAAATCTATCTTGTCAATATTTATAGTCGTAATTTCAAATAACGTTAAGTGACAAAAAGAAACTCCACACCTCACTCATCGCACGATCACCTGTCTTCCACTAACTTTTTGTGAAGTTTCATATCGTCTGTCAAGAGTTAACACTAGCGCAGGTATGCGCTCGAATGAGGCTCGCTAGCTAGCCTGATGCAACTAATCTTCCAACCGCTCTGTTTACAATTCTTTTCTGAAGCGAGTCAAACCATACGGTGAGGCTTGAAGGGATTACAGGTGAAATTCTCAGTTCCACACAGGTATTATATATGAAATTTTTAACAATATTTAAATTGCTAATATTTGCAAATAAGTTCGGTTAATTCTAAAAATAATTTACTACAGCTCTCAAAAGAATTTTTGCTTAATATTCTTTTCGTTCATTGAAAATAAACAGAAATACTCTATAGCCTGGAGAGACTTTCGGTTCTCAAGCATTGCTAACATATGGATGTAAGTTGAAAAGCGTCTGCTACATTGTATAGAACATTTTTGTTTTGGATTCTTATGACAAAGGAACTAGAATGGTGTTGTTAAAAAGTCATAAGACTGTACGACAATTTCTTATGAGATAACACATACACTGAGTGTTTTTTGGATCAATTTGGTTGTTATCTTATTTGAGTTAATAAGTTTATATTAAACTGGGTTGAATATATTTTCTTTCAAAACTCGAGGCCTAAGCCTTTACTCACTGTTGTTTAGCGCGATTTTACTGTGTTTTAATTTTATTCGGCTTAAGTGCCTCTGGAATCACTTTCGGGGATAAACAGTTACCATAGATTACCTACACGTGAAAGTTATATATTGTGTGGGTTAAATAGTTCACATAAAATGGAAACTACGTATTTTGATACAGGTGATTTCCACACACAATAGATGTAACATACATTAATATGACCTGTATCTCGTAGGAGACGAATAATAAATTAATGATAATGATGAATACTTAATTTAATATAATAATAATAGTAGTAGAAGAATATCGACGAACCCCGAGAAAACTCACGGAAGTATTTCCTTCCGGCTTCGAACCTAGGACACTTCACACCAGAGGTAAAGTTTCTGCAGAGTTCATTGTTTCCTTATGTTACACTTACCTGGATCAGTTAATCGGCTGAAGCTCATGTAGTTCGGATTTCACGTTAGCCTATAGGTCCAGGTCTCATATAACCTCGCAGCTGAATGAGACACTGAACTCAAGTACAATCCAATCCAATTTCATGCAAAATGAATTTAGAATTAGTTGTTTTTTCTCATGATTACTCCTGTATCTATTTATGCTAGATAGCAACATTAATTAAAGCAAGTCTGCAAAAATATAGATGTGCGCAATATGTGCATTTTGGTAATTCAAAGTTTATGGGTTTCTTAAGTAATGCAACCCAAACGAAGTTTCTGTCTTGGTTCAGAGTACTGAACACGGTTTATTTCTAAATTCTGAGAGAGACACCTTAGTCTTTCACATCGAGTTCAATCCTTAAACACTAGCAAAGCTCAAAATTCTGGAATACTTCTGACGTATAAAAATCTTTATTTCGGAAATTTTAATATTTGAATATTCCGAAATTCTGTAGTATGAAATTGCGGAATCTGAGAAATTCGAAATAATGGGACTTCATCGAGAATTTCGAAATCTGGAAAATTTGGAGTTCCGAAATTTCTGGTATCTTGGAATCTGAAAATTTAGGAATCAGATGTATGGGAACTCGAATACTATTATTATAGAACCTAAGGACTTCGGAATTTTAGAGATCAGAATTTTCAGAACTACAGAGCTCCGAAATTTCGGCACTTCAAGAAACAAAAATTCGACTTCGGCGATTAGGTATCAACAGGGATACAACGGTCATCTATCTTACTTGTTAATGTTCGATCTTATGGGTGCATGACTAAGGTTAGCCAATTTGGGATAAACAATATGGTAGTAGGTGATAACTTTTTCCTAGTCACCAAACTAAAAATGTTTAATATTCTGGATTGTTGGTGATCCATTAAATGGTTCTTGAGGTGTTGTGTCTCCTAGACGGACATACGCACAGCGTAACTCAAACGAGTTTTGGTAAACCAAACTCCTTATAATGACAAGATAAATCACACGATACGATAAGTTCTGGAGAAATTGGTTGATTAAGATTTTAGCGTCTCTTTTAACAGCGATACTATAAGCCATAGACATACACTTTAACGTAGGATCCGAACCACTTGAGCTTACACCGAGAATTGAACCCGGTTTGCCACGTCAAAGACGCGCACGCTAACTATATAGCCACAAGGATGTTCGACTATCATACAAATACAGCGTATATTTTCTTTTGAGTTTCTGAATCATTCCTATTCTCTGGATTTGCATTCAATCAATCATGAAGAGCTTAATGTACTCCATCTTATAAGTATATGTCACTGTTACACGATAAATTTGTATTACTAATGAAACTTTCTTTGAATCTTAAAGAGAAATCCTTTTTACCTTAGGTTGAGCTCAATCACGGATGTGAGTATGATTTTACTTCTACTTACTTCTTTCTTTCAATGATTCCTTTCTAGAAATGATTACTCAAATTTCAACATGTCGTGATTTATGTTTAAGGTTTCCTAATAAAGCCTATAACTTGGGGTTAAAATCAGTTAGAATGAAAGAGACAAGTTCATCCCATATATTTTTTTTAATATTTAGTTTTAACTTTCCCTTCAAAATATAAAATTACCTGACTTTCACTAAATGTGACGAACGATTTTATCTATATATTAAAATGCTAGTTTTATGTTTTTTTCTTAAAAGAAAAGTTTATATATTTTTCTTTAATCTTTTCGACAATGAGATCTCGAAAATCACAAGTGATAGAAATGTACCATTTTCATTGGTCGATTCCAAATTTTATGTAGATTGTCCAATTCTAATTGAACATTAAAAAAAAAGCACGGCCGTTATTTCTTTATTATATTTTTTAGGGGCACACTGGACGTGTTTTTTTTTTAAAAAAACGTAAAGGATCGTATTCTGCGAGTTATACATTTCAACTCCACGTAGTTGTATCTCTCTCAGGCGTTTGTTTCGTCTATATATTAAAATGTTAGGTTTGTATGTTTGTCTCCAAAGGAAAGTTTATATATTTATCTTCAATATTTTCGACAATGAGATCCCGAAGACCACAAGTGTTAGAAACGTGCCGTTTTCACTGGTCGATTCCAAATTTTGTGTAGATTGTACAGCTCTAATTGACTATTTAAAAAACGTGACCGTTATTGGTTTATTACATTAGTAGGGGTACACCGGAAGTGTTGAATTCTTTAAAAAAGGAGCATATCCTGCGACTTCTACATTTCAATATAACGTTGTTGTATGCAGGGGTTGCATATCTCTCAGGCGTTTGTTTCGTCTATATATTAAAAAGTTAGGTTTACATGTTTCTCCCCAATCCTTTGTACAATGAGAACTCGAAAACCACAAGTGCTAGAAACCAGTAGTTCTTTCAGAAAAAAGTTTTTTTTGGGGGGGCACACTTATTATTCTGGGGGGGGGAGCACTGCTGATACAATTCTATTTATAATTATATTATAGACATATTATTTTGGTCTCCTCCGGAAGGCACTCTCTGAGCTCCGGGGGCAGTGCCCTCCCAAAAACATGTCTGGAAGAAACACTGCTAGAAACGTGCCGCTTTCACTAGTTGATTCCAAATTTTGTGTAGATTGTCCAGCTTTCATTCAAATTTCAAAGCATTGTCCAGCTCTCGTGTCATCATTGTTCATTTTTTTAGGAGCCGTTTTGAGCCCTAAGATTAACATTGTTGCAGGTCGAAACTACGGTGTTAGGCAACCAATACAGAAGATACGTGTGGCGCGTTGACTGACATTACAGGCGCTTTGCTTAAGTCTATATGGCCAAACCTGTTGTATGATGGCAAATTCAAAGGTCTCAAGAGACGCAATGAGGCGTACTCGGACGAATATGGATTTATTAGAAAAAATATTTCCACTTAATATCGTGTTACTTCTACAAATTTCCAACAAACTCACTCCAACATCGATACATACCAATTCACTTCATTTGTGAATCTCCTATCCTTTACTTGTGTGAGTAATGAGACAAGCACAGTGGGAAGGAGATTCATGGTCATAAGAGAACGATGTGCTGAGTAGACACAGCGCAGGTTCAGCTAGTCTATATATTAAAATGCTAGAAAAAATTATATATTTCTCGACAATGCTTTCGACAATGAGTTCTCGAAAACCACAAATGCTAGAAATGTGTCGTTTTCGCTGGTCGATTCCAAATTTTGTGTAGATTGTCCAGTTCTAATTGAATATTGTAAAAAAAACAAACAAAAAAACGTGGCCATTATACTTTTTTAGGGGTACACTATAAGTGTTGAAATTTTAAAAAAGTAAAGCATCATATCCTATGAGTTCTACATTCCAACACAACATAGTTGTATATCTCTCAGGCGTTTGTTTCATGGCCAAAGATAATGAAAAACGGAGGATAATCATTTCTCCAAGCTAAGATGTATCTTCATTGTTTTGAGTGTTTTACCCAATGAACACCATATATCACTGTCATTATAATTAATTTTGTATGTAATGTTTTTGCTTATTACATACTGCATGCAAGAAGAAAGATAACATTGATCATACATGATTTAGAAACTCAAATCGGAAGTAAACTCTATCTTGCAAACGGTGCGAGATATTAAAAGAAATCTCCCCATTTTGGTACTCCCTGTCGATTTTTATCAAGGCATCTTTCACTTGTGTCTGTAAAGGGACATGCACAGATGTTGTCAGGAATGACAAGGAGATCCAAGCTCATGTGAATAATGCACTGTGTAGAAAGTGCAGGTTCAGCTAGTCTATATATTAAAGTGCTAGGTTTATATGTTTGTCTCCAAAGAAAAATTTACATGTTTGTTTCCAATCCTTTCGACAATGAGATCTCGAAAACCACAAGTGCTAGAAACATGCCGTTTTCATAGCTCGATTCCAAATTGTGAGTAATTGTCCAGTTCTAATTGAATATTTAAAAAAGCCTGGCCGTTATTTCTTTATTACATTTTTAGGGGTACACTAGAAGTATTGAAATAAAAAAACCGCCATATCCTACGAGTTATGCATTCAACACCACATAATTGCATACGGGAGTAGTCTATCTCTCAGGAGTTAGTTTCATGCCAAAATGAAAATGAAAAACGAAGGATAAGCCATTTCTCCAGACTAAGATGAATCTTTATTGTTTGGAGTGTTTTGCCCACCATATATCACTGACATTATTATGAATTGTGTGTGTAATGTATTTGCTTATTACACGCTACATGCAAGAAGAAAGAAAACACTGATTATACATGAATGAGAAACGTTAACCGGAAGTAGGCTCAAATCTTGCAAACGGCGCGAGATATTGAAAAAAACTTCCCTTTATGGTACCAGTTGCCGATTTTTATCAAGACGTTCATCTGCGTCTGTAAAGGGACATTTACAGATGTTGAGAGGAATGATAAGGAGATTCATGCTCATATGTGAATGATGCGCTGTGTAGAGAGTGCAGGTTCAGTTAGTTTTATTTATTTTATTATTTTTTTTTTCAGGATTCGTAAGTGGGACTTGAGGGTTGCAATTAGTCAGGCTCAGAAGAAGACAATACTATTACTTTCCTTAAAATATAGCGTTTTATCTGAAGCTTACATAGGAAGTTTATTTATTGAGGTTAAAAACAGACAACGGCAAAGGGGCATCCCATTTTTTAAAAAAATAACTTTATATTCATAAATATTTTGAGTTTTTTCTCTTTTTTGTGTGTGAAATACGTCCGTAGCAAAAGAGGGGCTATAGGGGCTAGTGCCCGTCTCTTTTTTTTTGTTCTACTTAAAACAAAACCATGAAAAGAATTTTTAAATTTACTGAAAACTAGATATTATGTTCTTGCAATTTTAATCCAATTAAATCAATTAGGTGCATTTTATTCATTGCTGCATAAAATGTTTCTTGCTACATGCGCCAAACATCTTCCATTCGGCTCTTCCCATTTCAAGATTTTGAAACCAAAGTATTCTATGATCGCACCATGACAAGGATCCAAGCTATGGTAACAGATCCAAAGAATAGCTAATTGTATCGAGGTACACGGCCAACATACGTAAATAAACGATTGAGACCCATTTATTTTAAGAGATGGTAACTTGAGTGCAAGCGGTCAATAAAATGTAGATCTTTGTTGTGAAATAATATAACCTAAAGTTGCTATAATACATAATGTTTTAATTTATAAAGGAAGGAATACTTCAATTTTAATTTTTAATAAGAAATAATACACCTTGCAAAGCACTTATATTACTTAACTTCAGAAGATACGATCAGCATTAAGGACGCAATCATAGACTGTTTTTAAAAAGTAGAATTCAAAACTAATAAGATTATAGCGCAATACTACGATGGTTCACCAGTTATGAGAGGACAGAAAAAGGAAGTACAAATCTTGTCTGAAGAGGAAATTTTTTGTTTGTGTCCTGTCTCAATCATCAGATGAATATTTTTGTTGTTAAATCTATCGAAAAAGTAGAGTTCACAGGCACAGAGATCAGCAACATAATTTCAGTTAGGTAGGTTAATTTAGGTGCTAATGTAACACTCATATTTATATTAAAAAATACTTTTTTTCTCCTCTGACATTATCATTAAATAATTGGACTATTGTGTCTCTCACACTTCTTATAATAACAAGATACTAGACCTACCTGACTTAATTCTTGACACTTATTACAATTTTTGTCGTGTTTTAAAAATCCTTGGAAATTGAAATTTAGTTTCTTGCAACTAGTATAATGAAGCTACTAAAACAACAGAAACTGGTTTAAAATAAATTATACACCGACCCAAGAGAAGTCGATACTTTCTACGGCCCGTCCATCTTCAGTTGGGAATTAAATGCGCTTTATAAAAAATAAATTGCATTTGTTTGTATAATAATAATAATAATAATAATAATAATAATAATAATAATAATAATAATAATAATAATAATAATAATAATAATAATAATAATAATAATAATAATAAAGTTGATTTTAATTTTCCTTAAATTATTTCCAACCATGTCACTTTCAATTTTTTAGCTGTGAATGTATTTGGAAAAAGAATTCGGAAGATCTTCTTCCAATAGCGCATTGATATGAGCACTTTCCATGTCATAATTTTATTGACTAGGTTGGATTTGCCTCCGATCAAATCCATACATGAGCCGAGCGAGTTTATAACAAGAAATTAATATATTACACTGATTAACTGTACTTTGTTACATTCATTTGGTAGATTTATCGCCGGACTAGCAGGTCAACTGCTTCCCAGTACCTAAAGCAAGAACATTTGAATCGTACAGTATTTTTTTTTTTTTTTTTTTTTTTTTTAGATGGAAATCTCTACGAAACAGCGCACATCTTGCTATTAATGAACACCTCCCCCAGTTTCGCTATAATTAATTGTACTGTAAACAAATAAAAACAGTAAGAATCCGCAGTCGCAATATTAAGTGTATGACACAATTTTTCAGTGATCGATGTATTTCTTTGCCTTAAATTCTGGCCATGGATAGCCACTATTACTGCGCCAAATTTGAGGACTGTGAGTAAAACTGAGTTAGGAGATAGAAAACAAAATGCAAAATGAATCCATGAGCACTTCACTCGTGTAGTGCAATTAACATACTTAATTACTATGACTGCTGATGATACGAGACAATGAATAATTTTCGCGAAGAGATGAGACAGCTTTCTAACTAGAAACAGATACATTTTCCGACTCGAGACATCACTTTCTCGACATCTTTTCGAGAGGAAACAGCCTCAATTCTTGACGCGTAAACAAAGCTAATATATGATTAATTCATTTATACACATTTCTGTGTTATTTCCCGGTTATCTAGATCCGTTATCATTAAAGTCAGAACTCAAAGCATTAAAATTGCAACGTGTTGTACAGAAAATTGTACCATATCACGTTGTGTTTCATGCCAGAGATGCATTTACATATATCATGGTTTTAAAAAAACTCATGAATCCAACTTTGTAGCAGGTGCTTTCTATTCTTATTTGTAGATAAGATTCATCACATGAAGGCATATGTTGTTCCTTACTCACAAATCTTTCTTCCAAGTCTATATATTAAAAATACACTTCCTAAGGGCAAGATAAATCTAAAAAACTTTCAAAAGGAAAGTGGGTAATCTATTTTTGTTTTGTTCTTTGTACATGAACACGATCGTATTTTATATTCGCTGGATACATACTTGCGATAAAGAACACTTGTTACTTCTTTTGGAAAGTCAAAGCCATTTCCCGATGCGAATCTTTTACTTGAAACGAAACTACTAACATTCGTATCAGGAAAGCTAAAAATCAATTACGGGTCTTTGGAGTGCGGTACATGGATTCGATTCCCGGCGGGTGCTCATGTGGTTCGGATTCCATGCTAAGCTGTAGGTCCACACCTCATATAGTCTCACTGCAGAAAGGGACGCTGAACTCAAAATCAAATCAGATCAAATATGAAATTACGGTAGATTTCCAAACTATGCGAATTCAATACTCAAGGTTGAAGTAGCTACGGTAGTGCATCTATAACTACTCTTACATTAGACGAATAAGATCAGAGATAGAAACCTATTCCTCGAACGCTGAATTCATATCAAAAAGCCATTACTTGATATAACCCTATCTTACTGTTTTAGTTTATGGAGATTAATATTAAAACCGGAAGTGCTAATTGATGCCTATCACTTCCGGTTGCAATAAAGAAAATCAGTGATTTTTTTTTTGTGAAACTGAATTAATATTTAAAAAACTGCTGGTCACTATCTATTTCCGTTTTATCAATTATAACATCAGTCTTGAAACCGGAAATGAATCATAGATATTCAGTACTTCCGGTTTGAATAGATAGGTAAAAGACGAGAGAGAACTCATCCTTTGGACACTGAATCTGTGTAAAAAAAAATACTTTCCGATTTCTCTTACTGTTTACGCTCTATGGAAATAAGTAATTTGAAATAAAATTCAATCACTCCCAGTATTGCTAGTGGTGGTGATGTGTTGTCTTGAGACGCTGAATCGATTGTAAAAAACTGCTGGTCGCTGTATATTATTGTCTTTGTTTTATGGCGACCAACGTTCAAACCGGAAACGGTTGATTTTTAACACTTCTGGTTTTACTAGAGAATTAACAGAGGAGATGAGGCCTATTCTTTTGACGCTAAAACGATTGCAAAAAAAAAAAAAAAAAAAAAAAAAAAAAAAAAAAAAAAAAATCTTGATATTTCTCACTGCTTATGCACCATAGAAATCAATATCGAAACCGATAGTACTAATAAATTTCATCAGCTTGAGTCTCTTTATCGATTAAAAAAAAAATGTCGCTATCTGTTAAGCGATAAAAGTTGGAACCGGAAAAAAAAATCTCTATGAATAGAGGGTTAACGGAGAAAGATGGAATCTATTCTTTGGACGTTAAATCGATTGCAAAAACCGCATCTCGATATCTGTTACCGTTTTTGCTCTGATACCTATTCACAGACAGACTGACGTAGCCGTTCTATAAGACTTTCGATTCTTACGCATAGCATAGTTTGCAAATCTAAAAACTGCGATCAGTCTGCCACATTGTACTTCCACTGTAGCTTCACTGAATGTTCATCTCTTTCACTCGACAGAGGAAAGATATCAGATTTCCTATCGTAATTAAAATATTAGAAAGTATTCGAGTTATTAATTTCACTCAAAAGAATGACATGGGAAACATAGTTATTAAATGCTATGCTAATAATAATAATGATAATAATATAATGCGCAGTCAATTTAGCGTGTGTGATCACGAGATCAGTTCCCTGTATGATTGAAGAGTCATTGTTCTGGCAGTGAATATTTTTCTCTTCAAATCTATTCTTAATAAATTCTTAATTGAACATAAAGTATAATTGAGCTACTCATATCAATAGGAATTAACCTCCCCCCCCCCTTTGAAGAAGATACAAGGGTAATTCAAAAAGTAAAGTCTCATTTTTTAGAAATACAAAGAAATGCTTATTTTCAATAATGTTTACATCATTTTAAAGATTGTAAATTTATCTATTATTTTTTTTTAACATAATCGCCACTTCAGTTGATCCATTTTTGTAGATGCTGTGGCAAATTTTGTATGCGTATGCCATTAATAGCTTTCAATCATGCGTTTGAGGAAGCGTTATGAATCTCATCCTTCACATCATGGTCATTGCTGAAGCGCATTTCAGCCAAATGTTATTTCAACTTAAGAAACAGGCGCTAGTCACTCATTTGCTCAACCTTACCGACTGTATCGTCGGAAATTGACGGTCCTCCGCTCTTTCTTCGTCGTGAATTTCAATATGACCAGCTGCAAACTTCCTACACCATTTACAGACGTTTATGACATCCATGCACGACACGACATTTCCGTCAATTGGTAATGAACTTCAGTCGGTTTAACATTTTTTTTTCGTTTAAAAACCGAATAATTGCGCGAATTTTGCACTTGGCGATAGCTCCATTTCAAACGACTGTTAAGCCAAGACTGACTGTCCCAGCGAGCCACACAAGCCATTCCCTGCGTCCCTATGCTTTGGAAACCTTGGACGCAGGTTACCCTTGTATAGTGGAAAAATAAACACTTATCATATTAATATATGTAAACAAACATCTGGAAAGTTGTGAACTTGGGAGCTTCAAGGTCCCCTCATAAAATTCTATCTACGCCACTGATCCATATCCTCATAATAATTCAATTGTAAATATCTAATGGTGGATTATGAACTAGTGAAGAAGCGGGGTCACTATGGCTCAATGGTAGAGTGCTGAATTCTACTAATCGTTATTGTCATCATTATTGGCAGATTGCTTGCCATCTGCATGCACCACGGTCTTCAGTCAGCTGTTCGTCTTGACGCAGAAGTTTCCGTTTCATTACTGTCCATCAACTGTAGCCTCCTTAGCCAGCTCCCTCTTTTCTCTTCTATCGTACCTTTAGCACGTTCCTCACGATCCAATTCCCCTTCAAACAGTTTCTAATTACATCTAAAATTTTCTTTTCGCCCTATTTTTAACCCCCTCTCATTCATTTTCCGTTCGACGCAGCCTTTTCCATTCTTCTACACACCTACATTTCGAAAGCCAGCATTCTTTTTAAATTGCTTTTACCATGAATGTCCATGTTGCCCCATGTAGTACAATACTTCACACGTAACATTTTATGACTCTTCTTATTAACTCTATTAAAGGATACTGGCTTTCTGTGCATTATCCCACAATTCTCATTTTCCTATTCCTTTCTCATTTCACTTGTTGTTCCATCTTATTCACTTCCACTTGCTATTGCTTCCTTTAAATAACATTATATAGTGCTGTGGGACGTTAAAGAATTCAACTAGGTAAAAACAAAAGAGGTTGATTAAATTGCGTTTAAAGTAGCTGGCATGTCAATACGATGCTGGCTAGCATGTTAACTGATTACAAATTATATAAAATTTACCTAAATTAGAACGAAACTCAAGTAAATGCGTATATTGTAAATTCTTTGCTTATAGTGTCAACGAGATATCACAAAATTGTCAGCCCCTGTTATTGGGATCATAAATCAATTGAAAATATATTTATTAACTGTTTGTTTAAAATTTAAGGTCTGTTTTAGCAACGATACTATACGCAGTGCCGTGCCATGGGGGAGCGGGGCGAGTCCCTGGGCGCCGAAGTAGGAATGGCGCAAAAAGAAAAAAGAAAAGAAAAAGAGAGGAAAATTATTTGGAATATTTTAGAATAGCAGTATTTTTAATATTTAATTTGACCAGGCTAAGATTTATATTAGCAAAATGCATATGCACATATACAAAATGCAAGGGAAAAAGTAATACAAAATGCTCAAAATCAAGTAAAGCAGGATTTGTTTTTTAAAATTTTGTGGTGCTTCGCGCCAAACATAGTGGCGCTTCGCGGCTGATTTGTCAACCTCTCATATGTGAGGGGGCGCCGTCATATACTCTCGCCCCGGGAGCCGATTTTCCACCGTACGGCACTGACTATACGGGACGTGAAACTGCTGTTCATTGTATAATATAGAATATGATACTACCACCGGAAGTTGGAGTACAGATGTTTTAAGTTAACAGAGTGAAAACATTGGTAAGCATGAAACTTCCGCTTCACATTGTATTGTTTATAAACTTATATAAGTTATATGGTCATTTAAAATCTTCCACAAATTTCTTATGAAAGAAGTTCTGAGTGAGTGACTGATCAACACCCAGGCCAAACCACATAAGCTAGAAACTTGAAAACTTGACAGTGTATAAGATTTGAAAAATGAAATGAAATCTTTGTTTTACGTCCCACGATTATACCGGTTAAGCTAAAGCAGACGGTGATGAGTAATGAATTAAATGGTGGAATGAAGAAAGTGGGAGGAAACGGGAGAACCCCGAGGAAATCCACGCACACGGTATTTGTCCACCACAAAGCTCACTTGGCGGGATGTATAAGATTTGTGAGCATAGTACCATTATGAAAGGATTTTAGGAAATTCGATGAGGAAGGGGGCTATTATTATTTAAAAAATATTCATATTTCCGAATATCTGAAGGGTGAGGACATCAAATTTGGTATATGGACTTGACGTATTTCAGCGTTTTTTAAAAATATATTTCTCCTAGAAAGAAGAAAAAAGTATAGAGATTGCAATTATTATAATGAGATGTCCATATCTCGAAATCCCTTAAGACTAGAGATATGTTAGGGATAGGAAGCTTGGCATATAACTCTTTAATGAAAACGAGTGGTAATATGCAATTCCCGTAAATTCCGAAACAGCGTTACATATACGATGAACTGCTGTAATACTTCTAAAGTGAAAAAGAGATGTCAGCACTGAGCAATCGCTTCTTCTAGTTAATACTGTTTAAACCTACAGATGTCACATCTGTTGAGAGGCACACAAACATTCAAGTCAATCTCTAACGGCTTCATTTTTTTTTTTTTTTTTCGCTTTCCAATTTTAGCAGTTTTATTTTATCTGTCAAATACTGCCGAAAAAAACTAGAACAAATGTTATATCTGTTGATCTAACAAATAGTCTACTTCTTCGCTGTTTTTATTCTACACTTGCAATTAAATTGAGTTCTTAGCCGGCTTGAACCGATTCTCGCAGCCTTCCGCGCGAATGGAACTGGCTGACGTCGAGTTATTATAGCATCGTTTTTTAGCCTTTAATTCGCTTCAGTGATGCCAATTGAAGGGAAATTTCCCTTGGCGCAGGGAAATTTTGAGTAAATTTTGGAGAAAAGGGAAATTGCTTGTAATCTCTCAATATTGCAGGGAAATTTGAACCTCTCTTCAATCATTTATAGATTGAATGTATTTACATATCTGATTAATCTCATTAAAATTCAGTATAAATTCAACATCCTATTCGTTAAAAACAAAATACGTTGCACATATTTCACATAAATTCTCACAAATTATTTTGCTTTGCTTTCGTTAATATTTATCAACGATCGATCAACATATTCAGTTAAATTCGAAACATTACAACAATGCTTATTTAAAATCTTTTATCAAAATTAATCTTCCCATTGTTGAATTAAATGCAATGCAATAAGATGAAATATTTCTCAATTAAATTATTACTCCAACTATTATAACAGTTTGTTTTTCCCAATCAGAAGATGTTTTTTCTAACCAGAAAATTGATTGTGAAGAGGATTAATCGATGTAAGAGAAGAAAATCTGCTGTGAATGTAAATATGTATATATGGGTGAATACTGGGTCATTGGTGTATGTGTGTTTGTGTAAGTTTACAAATTTTCTGGTGACTGTGCACACAGAATTATAAATTCTTAAGAATTCCGCATCTCTAAACTTTGATTTAGTTTGTATTGTGCTTACGAACATTCCTCGTGTACAGCCAAAGACAGTAGCAGCTAGAGTTTTCTTTGTAACTGTTCGTATTCGTTTCAGTAAATATGGGAGTGCGTTCTTAAGTAAGTACGTACCAAATATATACTTAATATTTTCTTTGTACCTTAGGTCACATTAGTATTAAAATCTATCATGATACCTAGGATAAAAATTAAATTTACATAATATTTATTATATATTATTTTATGATTTATTTAGGTTGTCCGTCTTGACCGAGGTATTTATAGGGTTTTTCCTCAGTCACACCAGGCAAATGCACAGATTGCACCTTTAACATAGGTCCTGGCCTACACCTTTCCATATCCCTTCCCCTCCTCTATCGCGACGCCTTAGATACCTAAACAACAAATCAAATTCAAATTCTGCGTAAGCTCAAAGGAAGGCTGTCAGGTATCTGTTTGTATGTGGTTATAAGATTGAGGTGAGGGGGTGGAAGCGAAAACGATTAAAATACGTTTACTAAGTACTTGGACGGTTGGATGAAGGGAAATTTTGTTTGGAAAAGGGAAATTCTGAAGCTTGTGAAGGGAAAACGGCTCTGAAGGAATTGGCATCACTGATTCGCTTTGAAGCGATAATAGGGAAAAGTGGAGGATTTTTAAAAATCAAAATTCCATCTGGCTATTCTTGATTCCTGACTTACAAAAATGAGGTGAGCCTCGTGAGGGAAGTTACACTGGTAATACTTAAATTTCTATCGCTTCAAATTAAAGGAAGAAAAGTTACATACTTAATATTCAAAATATCTATATTAAAATGCTAGGTTTGTAGTCGTCAACGTACGTAAAATAGACACTTTACCTTGAACAAATTGCAATAGAAATGAAACATACGCCAAAATGATGCTGAGCACATTCTAAGCAAACCTAAAAAAGTCCTCAAGAATATTCAGTCTGGAAGGTCATCAAATCCAATATGGCCGCCGTTATTGGTCATTTACGGCAGACATAATGACAAATGGAGTAATTATGTGACTTTGCAACAAAATAACAGGCCTTATGAAAGTTGTTCACAATTATGTGTCCTTTCGAATGAGGCATTGAACATACCTCTAATATACAGGGTGTTTCAAAAGTCTCCCGACATAGAGTAACTGTTATTATCAGAGTTATAACAAAATGTAAGGGGGAAACTGTCTCCAAATATGTTTTCAATCTAAAGTGAAGGTTTAAAAAAAAAAAAAAACGGACGAGCCGTTTGTGCTGTACACTCTTTATGCGCCCAATGTTAAATAAAAATTCAACGCTGCCATTTATCGGGAGATGGATAAATTTTGTAAGAGTATGATGATTGGGGGCATGTTTGAAATGGGGGCTGGCCATCGACACGTTAGCGTAAAAGACAGTAACTTCATTCACTTATGTTGTGGGTTCCGGTAAATGGCAACGTTGCAGTTTCATTTAACATTGGGCGCATAGTGTATAGCCCAAACGGCTCCTCCGATTAAAAAAAAAAAAAAAAAATCCACTTTAGATTGAAAACATCATATTTGGAGACAGTTTCCCCTCTTATATTTTAACTCTGGTAACAGAGTTTCTGGAGACTTTTGAGACAGCCTGTACTTTATTCACTATCTACACATAGTAGGCCCTTTATGATTCTTGCAAGTGTAAATGTAACTGTGTTTGTGATTATTGTTCAAATGACTGAATGGCTGAATACAGAACTTTAACTGATGATTTTAATTTTACAATGCAAGTTTTTAATGTTAGTCCTGTTGTTGTTGTCTTACAGCTAGTGGAAACATTGAATATGATACTGCTCACTCGTCATGGATAGTTGCATTATATGAGAGAAGGTATTCACAGAAGATGAAAGACCCATATGTTTATCTCAGAAAGAATGCCAAGGAATTCAGAATGTGAGTGAATTATGTACAACTGCACTAATAGCCAAATCTGGAAATAAAGTACATTGCGAGTGCCGAAGGAAGTATGTGAATCCCAGTCAAATCAAGAAGGATACGCAATCAAGAACACCGTCCGATGAAGATACATCTGCCAGTATTCTGCGTTCAAATTCGCCTGCCTTTATTTTTTCTCTTAACTGTTCGTTTTGTGGTGAGCCTGAGAGATATGACGGTAAGTGGAAGGATCACTGTCTAATTCCACTAAAAGCTAATACTTTTCAAGAAACAACATTGAAATTATGTGAAGAATGCGATGATGATTGGGTCATGACTGTAAAAAGTCGTATTGAATATGCCAGAGATTTGTTTGCGAAAGACGCAGTGTACCACACTATTTGCAGTGTAAATTTTAGAAAAAATAAAGGGGATTCCAGGAAAGTTGAAGAAGGGTATGTCATCAGGTGAATAGCACTGAAAAAAAAAAAAAGCATAAAACATTCCCGGCTCAGATAAAATTGCAAGTAGCAAGTTTAGTAAGTTTACATTGATTCTACAATTGATAAAAATGTCTGGAGACAGAAGAAATACTGAAATTTTGGAGAAGGGTGATATTTAGCCCATTTTTCGTTTCTCTTAAGTAGAATAACATTAGCAACCCAACATGCCAAAATTTTTGAGACTTGAGAAACAGTTAAACACACGTGAAAATCAACGATTTTAGGAAAGGAAGATCCGTAATAGATCTAATATGTACATGAGACTAGGCCCGTATTTAGGTAAGAGCTATTCTGTGCTCGAGCACAGGGCGGCAAAATTTTGGAATTCTTCTTAAGATTCATAATAAAGTAATATTTAAAACTAGCAACCTCCAGAGTCCCGTGCAAGCGCGAGAAAATATGTTAAGTGTTTAATTCGCTCTAATTACAGTAGTTACTAATTAGCTAGCTTATTTGATTATCTTTAAAAAGTCATCTTCTCTCACCCCCACCCCAAGGGGTGAAGATGAATTTGAACATTATGGAAGCTGATACCTTTAAACACAGCGACCTCGAAAACTATGAATTCAACACGAATATCTGTAGTTTTCGATTACTTTTAAAACCATGTCCCCTCCCTGGGGAGTGGAATATGACCTTGAAGCTGAATTAGATTAGAGTGTCACTATTCATTTTAACGACTCCAAAAACTATGAATTCAACTGTAATATTCGTCGTTTTCCGGAAGGGGCGACAAAATATTTACAGCACAGGGGCGCACAATATATAAATACGGGCCTGCATGAGGCTGCTAAATGAAAGGAGGAGGGGATACGGTAAACATTCGAAGATCTAGAGAAAGAATATTACAACATACCCAGGGAAAGAGCGTTAACAAATTAGGAATACGATAAACTATACAATGGTATAAAAATACCAGTGCAGAGTACGAACGAACAATCGACAAAAGCAAACAGTTCGAAGTGAAGTATAGTCAGAAACAAGATTGTGTGTATTTGCATCGGATGTAATGATTTCGAGAGAAATCAAGGAAAATAAAGACAACTGATCATTTGAAACAAATTTATAAAAAGCCTATACGAGCTTCAGTAAGTCAATAAAAACGAAGTTAAGATAATTTCAAGAAAGAAAAATCAACAAGGGAAACAAATAAAACTATGAGAGAACTCATTGAAGACAGCGGAAATGTTTACGTATCTGGGTTCAGAAGTGAATACAATTGGTCAACAGAGAACGTACTACTGGAAAGGTACAACCACCTCCAAAATTTAACCATAATATAGAACAATATAGAATCATAATTTGTTTAAGAAAAGTTGAAATACTACAATGTTAACACGTACTTGATATCTAACTAACTAACTAACTCTATGGCCTATGGAACCCGGAGGTTCAGTGCCGCGTTCACAAAAGCTCTCCACTGACTTCTATCCTTAGCTAATTGCATCCAGTTTCTACTTTGTATTCCTATCTCTGCGAGATCCATCTTAATATTGTCCTCCCATCTGCGCCTAGGTCTTCCTAATGGTCGTTTTCCTATGGGTCTACCAGTCAAGACTTTGAAAGCGTTTCTACTTTCTTCCATTCTAGCTACATGACCTGCCCACCTAAGCCTCCTAGACTTGACGACCCTAACAATGTTGGGTAAACCGTATAAACTATGTAGTTCCTCGTTATGAAGCTTCCGCCATTCCCCATTCTCGTTCCTCTTGGGTCCGAATATTCTTCTCAGGATCCTGTTCTCAAATACTTTCAGTCTATGTTCTTCCCTCAGAGTAAGCGACCATGTTTCACAACCATACACAACAACAGGCATGATTATCGTTTTATATATTTTAAGCTTCAAATTCCTCGACAGAATTCGCGACGACAAGAGATTTTGAACCGAATAGTAACACGAATTCCCTGCGAATACTTGATATCTACGATAACCTATACTGCGAAACATGGTAATGACGAAAAGAGTGGAGCAGAATACAAGAAAGGGATGAGATTCGCAAAAAGTATTATTTGCAAGACAACATCCAATAAATCAATGCTCAGATATGCTCAACCAAGAAAGTATTCGAGTAATAATACAAATTTAAGCTACGTTATTATACATGAGTATAATAAATGAAAAACGACCAATTACCTAAGATGATTCCAAACATGAAAATGACAGAGGGAGAGAATTTGATTGGAAAAGGCACAGGATGAAGGGTGGTAGAGTGAAAGAAGTAATTTGAAAAGCCTCACATCATTAGACTTAGCAGGATACTGGAATCAATTAATAATAATAATAATAATAATAATAATAATAATAATAATAATAATAATAATAATAATAATAATAATAAGTGAGGAGTGCAGGAAGAACTGTGGTAATGCGGAATTGGTAGTAATGTCGGAGTCAACGTTCTATGTATAAACAAGAAAAAATAACATTATTATTGTAATGCGTAACTTGGTTTCTTGATTATATTTTGTTTGTTGCACAAATGCAAACATTATTCTCGGGCCACTTTTCAAAAGTTACATCCTGCTTAAGGTCTTGTTTTACTGAATAATGAATACTATACTTGTGGAATACCAACAGAGAAAATTTGTAGTGTAGGGAGAAGGGTGGTTAATGGCCCCTCCCTCCTGAGTTTGAGGAACACATAGGCCCTACTTTTTAATAAATTATATGATAATATACTAATAAAAAAAAACTTCAC
Source organism: Thermobia domestica (assembly GCF_964235325.1). Classification (NCBI taxonomy): domain Eukaryota; kingdom Metazoa; phylum Arthropoda; class Insecta; order Zygentoma; family Lepismatidae; genus Thermobia; species Thermobia domestica. Next base: position 89,589,886 of record NC_137461.1, read on the forward strand.
ACTCTTATGTTGATGGACAGTCCTCCCCCCGTGGTAAAATCTGAAATTAAGATACTGTTGTAGTGCCGTAAGAACAGGAATTTGCGAACATTTATTTTTAGTTCAATGTAAGGTTTTTGTTTTTACCTGTTAATACGTTACATTTTAATCCATTCGATTAATCGATTAGCCATGTAATAGGTAAATCTAATAATAGTGCAAGTGAAACTCAGATTTCTTCAATGCTGGTAGAAGAAAACCACATAAACTTCCAGAATTATATATGTATTTAAAAAATCTATTTGTCCCAAATACATTAAGAAATAATATTTTTAACATCAAATGTAACAAAAATAAATTATAGAGTAAGTAGATCCAAGGGCAAAATAAAACTCTAACACGTTAAATACACACATCTACATTTTACCAGCTATTTCAGTCTTAAATTTTATCTTTTATAACACATCAAGTAAACCATCTCAAATTATTATCTACACATTTAATTATATAAAGTAGACAGAATCTTAAAATTAATTGACAATAATTATATTTTGAACAGATTTTTTTTTTTCATAAATTACCAGAGTAATACTAGCGAAGAACCTGGAAAAAATAAAGGAAAAGTCATTGGACCAGTTGGGTATCGATTGGAACTCGATTCTCCCTTAGTCCACTAATAAATTTTATATTTATCAAATGACATATTAACATTCTTTTCATGTGTGCGCAAATAATTTCCTTTAAATTGCTTAACTTTTCAATGATCTGGAGCCAACAATTATTATTAGCAGACGTTCCGTTAAAGCTTCATATTTATTTTTTACTGTCCTAGTGTAATGAACTAGAGAAGTTAAATCAATATTTAGAAGTACAATTAGCAGAATACAAAATTTCAGTATTGATTCCTAACTACAGAATGCGTCAGTAAAATATTCTAAATTTGAATATTGGTCGTATTATAACAGTACCAACAGTTTTGAACACAAGTTTATATATAAAAAATAGACAACGATAAGCGGAAACAGAAAAAGCCTAATTTTTATATTAGGAATATTACCGCAGAACGCATACTATTTATAATGAGCCTTGAAATGCATGAATGTACAAACGACACTTACATACCAACAAAATAAATGGTATACGTAGCAAGAATACATGTGATGGTTAATAAGTAAGCAGCATACAAGCAAAGTTATTATCTAACTCACTCAGTTTTGATAATGGTTCCTGTAGAATGATTGCACTAGCTTTCATTCTCCTTCCGGGAGCATGAGAGTTAAACATACAAAGGGAAAAAAGAAAGAAAAGAATACGAACTCACTGGAGAAGTGTACGGTAAAGACAATATTAATCTATGTGGTTTGTGAAACGTCAATTAATTGTTGGTGTTGCTCATTGTAAAACTGGTAGCCAGACTGTAGGTTGTTGGTGAGTGGACGTTGCTAACTTCTTAGTATCTTTATTACGCCGATTTTCAATATACTTTTTAATCACTCTCTTGTAGTTTATTATTTAACTTTCATTACATCTTAACTGATCTAAGAGAATAAAAACAATTCTTGAAAGTTTTGAAAGTCTCAGACAAGGTGTTTTGCTTTCGTGTCCCTAATATGATGATCTTTGATAGGAATTTTAAAATTCTTCTTGGTGATATTTTAATCGCTTTTTCTTCTACTTTTAATCACTGTAGCCAAGACTTTCAAACTTGAAAGCTATGTGGTGCAAGGATTCTGCATGAATCAAAATTACAGGTGAAATGATCAACAGAATTTTAGATTATACATCAACTCTGATTAAAAACATTTTGATTATTTTACCAAGGAAGGTATAAATAGATATGCCATCCTTTTCTGTGAATCACTTACATAACATTATTTTGTGATTTTTTTAAAAAATAAATTGGTTGCAAAAATACGATTTTATTTGTTTGGTGTTAAGCTGCAGCTGATAAGTACATTCCGTTAGTATAAGCTTTGTAAGGGATAGTTCATAATTGGATACAGCATGAAACTTTGGATACGATATCTATAACTTGTTCTAGGTCAGAAACCATCGAGACAGAACTAGTATCCCACCTCCGAACAAAGCGCTAGGGGGAAGTATCCTTATGCGCGAAGACTTCATATTAAGGCATAGCTTTCCGACGACACAACTACCCATATAGAAGGATACGATATAATTACGATAGAAGGATAATTTTGGTCTTAAATTGTATATGAAGGAACTAGCTAAGGTCTGGTACCATATACATTATATTCTCCCCATTGGTATACATTTTTCTTGTCTCAAAAGGGGAGGAGAGGGAAGTTCCTGAAGTAATTTATAAGCTTCTTTAGGGTCTCAAATTCTAGATAATCAGGAAACAACTGATATTGTAATTACTATCTGAGCACTTCTGACATTTTAGCAAGGAGGAGGGCAACATTTATTTTTCAACGCCATTTTTCGTTGTAAAAATAAAGAAATTATTTCATTTTCAGGTATATTTCCTCTTTTTTTCCCCCTAGCTATTGGTTACGATGGATATGCAGGTTACATCGTTAGAATCTTTATTCTATAATTCTCTTTTCAATGAGGTATCATTCATTTGTCTCTGATAATTACCGGATGGATACGGCCATGAAAGTAAAGGTCTACGATTTTCATCAAAAGTATATTAGGTGTATATCGGAAAATTAACTTTCTCTATAATGTATAATTTTAGTGAAAATATTTCAAATAGTTAGGTTGTTAAATTAAATAACAACGTTATTTTCACTTTTTGATGACCGTCTTATCTTAGGTGATATTTTGATAAAGGCGACTTGTGTTTAGTTTCATGAAGTATGTAATGCTGTATTTTTCTGTTAGTCGGTTTCTTTTACTATCGATAGATTAATGCCTTTTCTTTTCCTTTACAGGTTTGAAAAGTGGGAGCTGCAATACGTCGAAATGTAAACGGAAGCTCAATGTAGTAGAGGACTTTTCACCTAAACCTCTCTCCATTAAATTGAATCGATGCATCATTGATCAAGAGGTCAATGATCAAAGTTTAGTTAATGCATCAGAGACTGGATTATGTTCACTAGCTGAAGACACGAAAGAGGTTTGGGGCACTTGGAACTTTACCGGGATCTGAACTTTTCTCACAGTTTGATGAAGGCAGTGGTATAGCAGAAACATTTATTTTACACAGTGTTAAATTTCATAAAGTTTGCACAAACAAATTTGTAGAAACATATCGACTGTAGTCCAACGAAGATGTTAGTGAATCAATTTCAAAACGAGTGAAGCTGCCCGAAACAAAGGTTGTGGATATACGCAACACCCGTTTCTTTTGTGATGGTGAAGTAAACACGAAAGATATTCTTGTCTCAGTACAAACACTGGACATTGGACCAACAATGTGGTGTATGACATTGGTACTTGAAGATGAGAAATTGATTTTATGAAAGTAAGGAAGACAGACTACCTTTTAATATTTTAGTTTATGATAATTACACTAGCCAACAGTGAAAATGTAACTGGAATGAAATAAAAGTTTCTTAATTATATTGACCACGCTGATAACGAAAACGACAATGAAAAACTCGAATTAGCTCTCATTTCCAAGTTAAATGGGGGGTGCATTTAATTATAATTATTATATTTTATTAGCATTGATTGTCAATCCCTTCCCATATAGGCTTCGAAATCCTGCTGATGGTAGAGAAAGTGATTAAGTTTCCTGAACGCAACAATAACTGTGTATTTTGTCGCTATTTTTAGCCCCAGCTCGTAGCAAAAAGGGAACAGGGAAGGGGAAGGGGGAGAGGAAAGGAGGAGCGGAGCATGTTTCATTTAAGTGTAGTTGCAGTAGTGTAGTTAGATACAAGTTGTGTTGTGTTCGTATGCTGGAAGAACGTGTTACTGAAATGTAGTTAGTACGTGTGGTCATCGCAATTCCTGTGATTCAATATGCCTCGCTAATGCATAAACAGCGCTGACAAGTTTTGCTACATTTGCGGATAGGTTGCACTGAAAGTGCAAAGGAGGCCAATAACACCATATGTTAGAAAGGCATACAGACTATACTCTGGCTGTGAAATCAGGGACCAGGACAAGCCCTGGGCTCATTATGTATGTTGCATATCTTGTGTCTCGAGTATTTATTCGTGATTGAATCGTTAAAGATCTTCCATGGGCTTTGCTATAACCAAGATCTGGCGGGAACCATCAAATCATGTGAATGATTGTTACTTTTATATGAAAATTCCATTAACACACACGGTATTTCCAAGAAAGAAAAAAAAAAAAAAGTCTTCCTCGATATATCCTAACTTCTTTCCTAACAACTGTAGTGCTGTAAGCGACGAGCACGGGGAACGTTTCCACCAGCTCATTTCGGACATAGAGATGAGATACCGGGGAAAGTGGAGTGCTTCAATATTAGCCGATTACTGCTGGACACTAATCAAAGAATCACTACTGCTAGTTACTGATAACTACAAACACCAGGCAAAGAGTTGCGCCTTCAGTGACCTTCCTCCGAGAGATAACAAGATAAATACATGCATAATCTTATATAGATAATAACGAGAAGTTATTATAACTTCAAAACGAGAGCTAATCTTGCATTTTCATTAACATTTTCGTTATCAGCACACCCGAAAACAAAAATTAGCTGTTTTCATGCTAGTTACAGAAAAAAAGTAAAATCTTGTTATCCGTTTTCTTGTAACGGTAAAAAATACTAAGATCGTTTCTGAAAATGTCTAATTAAATGTCATAAATTTTAATGACATCCTATAAATACAGTACCGTATACACTGCAATTGCATTTTTGTACCAAACAAATTACATTACATAAACATCCGTGAAAATTTCATCAACTAAAAATACTACAAAAACTGTTTTTCTCAATGATGTAAACACTCCCACCCGATTGATTATCTAGAATTTGAGCACCTAATTAAGCTTGTAAATTACCTCAGGAATTTTCCCTTTCCGCAAAAGTGGAGAAAGGCGAAAATCTAAAAATGAATATCCTTCTCTCTTCCTCTTTTGGGACATTTGGAGGGAAGGATAAAATATATACGAGACGTTAGCTAATTCCCTTCACATACAATTTAAGACCAAAATCATCCTTGTATCGTATTTAGGTGGATAGTTATATAATCGGAAAGCTTTGCGCGCCTAAGGGGGAGTATCCTTACTCCCCCTCCTTACTCTCTGCTCGAAAGTGGGGTACGGAATGTGTCTTCATAGTTTTTAACCAAGAACAAGTGCTAGATAACTTGTGCAAAATTTCATACTGGTATCCAAATATGAACTACAGACGATTAACAGACTGCACTAATACATATTTTCATTTTTAATGATGATGACAAAAGCAATAATCAATAGAAGTATATAAAGTAAATGCAAATATGAGTGTCACATGATGAAAACTAGCACATTACGAAGCTCTTATACGCATGAAGCTAACATCACACTCATGCTCCAGAGCAGAATGGTGTATGATCGAACCATTTTCCTCATGTTTTCCACTCCACTTGTTCCCTGACTACCTAGGCATTAGAATACAATACTAAATAACTATAATGTAATTATTTTTGTGTGTGCAAAGGGACTAGAGAGAGAGAAAGAGATGAGAGCATTGCACAGCCAATATAAATTTAAACCTTCAATTCAGTTTGTGAAAAATGGTTTCAAATGCCCTTGTCACATCGCTCATTTTATTAGTTTGCTGAATGAAGAAAAAATTATATTGACAAGCCATTCCATTCATTTACTATTAGAAATATCTTTGAAAATGTTTCCTTTAAGTTATTTTCACACTAAAATTTAAACAAAGAAATCTCAAAGGACACACAGAAAGCAACTATTTACTTTTATTATTATTATTATTATTTGTAATTTATACTTTATATCTGTTCATTTCTATTACTGTTTCTCTTTGCATCAATTGTTCATTGTCTCCCTCACACTGATTAATCCGTCCCGAGAATTTTTATTTTCCTCTACCTCTTCAACTTGATAACATTACTACGTAACTTCGATTACAATATGGCACCAGCTTGACCGTTTCTCAATTATTGTTTTTTTAAATATTTCTTCTTCTCCCTATCTGTTAAAAGAATCAACGGAAATAGTTTACGTTTTTTTCTCAAGTTTAATAGATATTTGGGTTAATATTAGTAATAATAATAGCATTGGGTTCCCAATCAAACTAAATAATGGAATTCACTGTTTTCATGGTCCAAAATATTTCAATTTCAAAGTCGGTAAGTTATTGACCATACAACAACAAAAACCACCGGTACAGACCGGAATGGGGGAGGGGGAGAAATCCAAAGCGCGGCAAGGCGGTCGGTACGTTGGAGTGAAATAATTAAAACTTGTCCTCGTTCAACTTTATGCTGTCAATTCTACACATAAAAAAAGGGGAAAACACTAAAAAGAATTTTCTACATTTTCCAGGATTTATTACGAAATTCACGGTTGAGTGGGGTTCTCTTTAAATAATAATAATAATAATAATTCACTGTTAATGAGGATATTTTACGTTAACATTTTTTACGGCGCCTTAGTACTGAAGTAGACCAATGAGAGAATTACTTAAAAAAAGTAATAAACTAGTATTTGTGCTAAAAGTACATTTATACATAATTTTTGATTATTTTATGTTTAATGATGATGGGCATCACTACTTGTCAAAACTTTTAGACATCACCAAGGTATCAGTATTCATCATATAGCCCACGCTACATAAATAACTTAATATGTATATAGTTTCGTTATCATTAAGTTTAAGTAGTTTGAACTCCTTCGTGTCTATATGGTTAGTGCACAGGCCTTCGGCACGGGAGACCGAGGTTCGATTCCCGGTAAGAGCTCATGTAGTTCCGATTCCACGTAAGCCCATAGGCCCATGTCTCATATAGTCTCGACGGAACGCTGAACTCCAAAGTAACCAATTATTATTTGGTCGGTGGACTTAGTCTGAAAACAGATCTTCCTCTTATATTCTCAAAAGAAGAATACTGGTATACTTTTTTTTTTTCATGTCATTTCAAAACTAAATTGGTTGTCTAATGAATTGAGAAACCTTAATTGTCCAATCTATAGGTCTTCGTTCCAATGTTTACTGAGACCAATTTTGCTTACTTACGTAAATACTCTTAGATTACAAGAAACTGTTTTGTCTCTTATTAATTCAGCGATGTTGCGCTTTCTACCTAATGTTTCAGTGACATCGTTAAACTTCTAAAAGAAATGTCGGAATGTGCTCTCAATCAAGGCTTATTTTGGAATCGTATATAATCTTGAATATTTCATTAAATTTACGAATTATTTACTCATCTACCTTCTCTCTCTGTCATTAACATAATGTTACTTCATTCGCACTATTTGTAGAGATTCCCATTCCCCGTTTCCTGATGCTTTCCACATAATCTTCCTTTCAACGCTATAAAAATGTATTACAATGCCATATCGATTACGGCTTTAGTATATGTGTGCATATGTGCGTCACTTAAGAGTGATAGAGAATATACAAGTAACTTCTCTTAGCATGATTGATCTTGAAGAACAAACAAAGCAATTAAATGAAGGTTTGTAACAGCTACTACAAATATGACATAAAAAAAGATATATCAAGTTTTAAAAGTCACAAGTATTGGTATCGAGTTTCAAGCAATTTTACTGCAATCTTTACTCAATTACTGTCTATTTTAACGATAAAAGGCATATAAATAGTGAGCCCTACATACAAGGGAATGTCAACATATATGGTAGAAAAAGTTCTAAATATTATGAAAGAAAAGAATCCTTATAACAAATTGGAAGCAATATTCGAATATATCTTCCCACAATTTACTGGAATGGAGAAGTCGATCAGTTAATTTTGTATACAACCGTAATACTTTTTTCTTTAATATTTTCATCGGCTTAAACCAAAAATTTAACTTGTGCGATTTTAACCTGACTCTACAATTCATTACATGAAACCATCTTATACATGATGACAACTTATGACGATATGAAATATCTGTATACAGTACATCATCCTGATCATCTTTTCTCAGTTAACATAACTTCCTATTTTCTTTCTAAATGCAATACAGTTAACCCAGCTAGAAACCAATTTATTTCGTGTGAAGGCTTCTATCAACGCTTCTCCCAGACCTGGACCCTCGACTGTTTCTAGAGGACGACGATGAATCTCTTTGGAATCGGCTGCGTCCACTGATATCTCGTAGCACACAATATATGGCTGACGGCTGTACATTCATGTTAAGCAGTTCGATCAATATTCTACAAAGAGGGTAAAATTAACAAATACACTGAAGTACTAATGCTTACTTATTTTACAGCATTTGCGAAATCAACCGGAACACCAAGGGCGCCGATCCTGGAGGGCCAAGGGGGCCCGGGCCCCCCAAATCTCATGTGGGCCCCCTATTGTATTTATGAATATACAATATCTGGCATAATTTGAGTGCAATTGGTCTTAAAATCTTCACATATATACATTCTGCATCTAAATGCCCCCCAATTTACAGAGAAATCGGCGCCCTTGCTGAACACTACTTAATCATACAACTTACTAACGTGAAAACCTTCGTATAAAAGAAAATAAAACAAAAATATTGGAAAAACACATAGGTTTTGTCAGAAAGTTCTAGGAGCGATGAAAAAAAAATCCGAACTACTGCTCCTAGTTGACGACTACTGTACTATCATGGTAATTCCCTCTATTACCTATACATAGCTGCCAGTTTTTCTGAAGGGTTCAGAAGCAGACAGGAAAAGCCTCTTCTAGGATGTCTCTTAGTACGTCTGTCAGCTTTTTGAACTGCTGGAGTATCTTGATATCACTTCTATTTCACAGTATTTTTCATATGAGAAAACCACACAGTGACAGATCGGGTGAATACAGGGGTTAAGGAAAAGCAGCAATACAATGATTGACTAGATATTCATGCACCGATACAGCAGTATGAAGCCTAGGATTATCATTGTAAGAGGAACCATTACACAGATGTTCACAAAGACATGTCTGAAGCACCAACGTTTCAGTATCTCAATGTAAGTGGCGACTTCATCGTTTCTGCTTGAGGCAAAAATACATCGTTCGCCATACTCTTGTACAATCGGCACTTTGCCTCTTCGTTTTAGAATTATATTCACAGCATAAACCTGCAGCTTCAATAATGTGTAATGTGAATGTCATATTCCAACAGTTCGAAGACAAATGTTGTTCTGTTTCTTTGACAAAGTGACAGCCGATTTTTGAATAAAGCTTCTGTTTCCCTAAATCATCGCGTAAAATTTTATGACATATTCTTACTCAAAATTAATACATGTGAGGAGTTTCACATAGTACGGGCAAATTCAACAAAGGCGTTTCCTGAAAAAGCACTTTGAATATTCAAATAATCATCCATTATTTTGAAATTTTATTCTCTACGGAAAAGAGGAACAACTTCCAGAAACTATATATATATAAGGACGAGAACTGGCTGTCAAAAAGTAGTTTGATATTACTATTCTAACACTTCATACATAATTCCCAACCATTCAGATTACACGCATCTCTTGTTGAGTTCACCTTTATGATCCTGAAAGCCTCACACGATATCTCGCGAAAAGTACGATGATTTTCTCGAAGTACGTTCACCTCACATACCATACTTTCTGTTGTATATCCTGTCGATACCCAGCCTGGTTATTGATCGTCCTCAATGAAACCCTGCCCTCCCAAAACTTTTTGTGTTAGTCAAACACATGCCTCTCGATAACGCATTGTCACATATTCCATACTCCATTCTTCTTCATCTTCGCGTTCATCACGTCCCTTCTGTAACTCCAATTAAAAGCACAACAATAAACAATTTGTTGGTAGACGGAGTCCTGATTCCTGGTGGTTTCATACAGAATAATCTTCAAAGAGATCTGTATTCAAACTCATACCATATGTAGTACATAAGGTGACTACAAAACACTGAAATCGCATGCTTTCTATGTTATAGTTAGAAAGTTACAAATGAGATCTACAATTTCTCGAAGAAGGGTAATATACAATTGATGGGCTCACAGTAACTCTAACTCCGATCTCTCGTTTTTCAAGTTGATACTTTACCATCTGAGTAATCAACAATATAATCAATCATTTGTTCAAAGAAAGAAAGACAAAAGTGATCGTATCACTGGTAGCTCTAATCACTTTGTGTATGAGTTTGTCCAACATTCTTAAACGAACAACTGTACTATGTGAAACAAAATAATTTAAAGAAAGGAGCTGGACAAAATAATGTCAATACATTCGGTTAGCATTTCTTTTTACTTCCCTTTCTCAAATGTTACCATACTGCAATCTAATAATTAATAATGACAAGTTTTGCACTTACCTTATTTGCGCCTAGTGAAATTAAATCTGTAGTTTTTAAATTGTAAAGATTTAACTTCACTAGACGCCATTACGGTATGTACAAAAGTTATTAAAATATGAAAATAAATATTTACATATCTAGAATATGCTTCATTTAATTAGATTCTTATAATTTCCATACCTCTACAGCCTCCTGGTATCTTCTACGGGTGTAGTCACTTTTGAGCGTTTAAATCGAGTAGCCGATATTGGAAATTTAGTATAAACAAATAATTCCAAATTTTATCCAGCGATCCTTGATCAAGATTTAATTCCGGCTCCCTAGTCCTAATGTACCTAGGTAGTATGATCCATAAGTAGCGTTTTCAATTTGAGAGCAAGTCTTGTGAAGTAATTGAGTCTTATTAATGATGTGCTTCGCTGAACCATTAATAAGGTTCAGTTACTCAGACTTCCTCTCAAATCGAAAACGCAACTTATAAATCATACTACATTAGGACTAGGGAGCCGGAACAAAATCTTGATCAAGCATCGTTGGATCCCATATCAACCACGAAACTTTTAGCAACTTTTCATAAGTAATGTTCTAAGATAGTGACTTGTAACTCTGCATTATGAAGTAGACGTGACTAAGTATACAGATGTGTAGGAGAATACTTTTATTATTCTTAACAGTTTACGAATATATTTTTATGTGGAAACTTGAGTTTCAGAAAAGTGTGTAGTGATTTTGAGAAGTTATGTCTGTCAAATAATGATCAAAGCACCATATAACATCTATTTGATTTAAACAGCCAAAGGTGACGTCCTCCATAGAAGATACTAGAAAACTGTAAGAGGAAACTAATTAAATGAAGCATATGCTAGAATACCCACTTAAAAGTTTATTTTCTTATTTATACATAATGGGGTATAAAATTAATATTCTTACACATTATTATCACAAACGTATACCAATTTAACTTTTTAAGTAACTATTGCAATCTATTTATATTTCTGTATATACTGATGAACTGTGGTCAGCTATAGTAAGTTACAGTTGACTGGGAATCTCGGAGAGCGAAGCTGAACTGAAATCATGCCCAACGAAAACACAACAAATTGCTAGTAAGAAATCGCACGATTATTGAAGATGCATGTTTAATAATATTAAAGCTTTTACTCACATAACCACCCACTTTTCGACAAAGTTCAACCCATATAAAGAGGAAGCAACGCAAATGTAGGACAAATGATAGCTAAATTTACCCTGCAAGATTTTATTTCTATAGTAAAGACCACATACACATAGTTGAAGACGGGCACTTACCGTAATTTACTTACACATGAAAGAAAATTCACCGATAATGTAATTCTTCAATAACGTTCATTCCATAATAATCGTTATTGAAACGTCCACCATCGCAAGATTGTCAGTGGGTTCTTGTAGGAGTAAGTTTTGTTATATTGACAGCTGTCAACAACGTAGGTCTATACGCAGTATTAGAGCGAAAGCATCATCTGCGAAACAAAATACTGACAAGAACAGAATGGCATTAATGAGGTTCTTATGAAGATTGCTGCTTCGAATATCAATCTAATGAAATTTTATCTGCATCTACAAAGCCAAATTTCCACTGAAACAGTGTGCAGGAACTGCATAAATAAAATAATAATAATCGCAGAGTTGCTACTGCAAATGTGGTGCTTGCACTAACAATGGTACCAGGGGCACGAAACCTGTATTTCCCATCGTTGGGAACAGATAATATGAGATCAATATACCTTTATTCTATCTCCCACCGCGCAACAAGTTACAATGTGAAGAACACTTGGAGAACAGCACAATTCTGACTGGCTTTTTCTAAGACATTTGAGAGAAATTCCATCACGGTTTGCACGTTGTATCAGGTATTTCAACAGTACCATTTAAGCCTATATATTAAAGTGCTAGGTTCATATGTTTGTGGTCAAGAAAAGCTTATACATTTGTGGCCAAGCCTTTCAACAGTTGAGTTCTCGGATACCATATGATCTAGAAAGAAGCCGTTTTCACTGATCGATTGCAAATTTTGTGTAGATTGTTCAGTTCTAATTGAATATTTAAAAGATGGCCGTTATTTCTTCATTACATTTTTCGAGGTACACTGGAAGAGCTGAAATTTTAAAAAGGTAAAGCATCATATCCTACGAGTTATACATTCCAACACTAAACATTTGAATACGGGGTTAGTATATTTCTCCGGCATTTGTTTCATGGCCAATGAACACGGATAATGATAATGAAAAACGGAGGATAACCATTTCTCCAGTCTAAGATGAACTTTTATTTGGAATGTTTTGCCCAATTATCACTGACATTACAATTGTGTGTGTAATGTATTTGCTTATTACATAATACATGCAAGAAAAAAGAAAACACTGAGCGTACATGAATTACAAACTCCAACGGAAGTAGGCTCAAATCTTGCAAACGGTGCGAGATAAGAAATAATTTAAAAAAAAAAAAAAAAAAAAAAAAAACTCCCCTTAATGGTATCCTTTGCCGATTTTTATTAAGACGTCTATCACTTCTGTACAGATGTTGTGAGGAATGACAAGGAGATTCATGCTCATATGTGACTGATGCATTATGTAGAGAGCGCAGGTTCAGCTAGTCATTATCATCTCGAAGAGAAGGATTAAAAGACAATTTAATGGTTCATGTATTGTTTCCTACAAGAAATAGTATTTTTTCACATGATCAAAGCTCAATTCGTACAGCTAGGAGTATTCAATTTAAACGAAATGATAGACTTCTGTAATTTCTACAACCACCAGAGCGGTATTAAGTCACTGAAGCCTGTTTTGAGAAACAAAATACGATTGTTATTTTCTCCCGGAATCCTTCACAGAAGTAGAGCTGTTTTTGTATGAATAAAGATATAACATCATACTAATCATCATAAAGTAATTTGTTTGCGCACATTCCGACCAAAGCAAATAATAGAAGAAACACACACATTGGAACCATCTACAAGAAAAGCCATTACTACTTTTCCCCAAAGTTTAAATCCCACTAGACTGGACCTAACAAGAAAACATGTTTTAAGTTAACTTAATTTATCCCTTGGCATCCTGGTTTAGGTACAGACACACTTAAATCAAAGATAACACTCGGTCATTTTCCAACATTAATGTGCTATTGGCATCATAAAGATAGTTATAAGCTTATTTTTTGTATTTAAAACCATTAGCAGTTCAATATTTTTTTAAATTTACAGGCATGTTTTTGAAATTTTATTTATGGGAACAATAATATAAGATTTACCTAACAACATTTGGCTGAATAGTTACTCCTGCTAATTCGGCTAAAGAAATGAGCTCCACTTGGCTTGGAGTTAAGTTTCCTCGGTTCACTGCAGTAAATTGCATGTTTCCTGGCAAATGTGGATGGTTCATGGACTGGCCTGCAGTCTGAAAATAAAAATATTAATGTTCTTCAGAAGTAAAAAGTCAGTGAAACAAGCAGAGAATTCCAGAGCATAACTCTTATTTCAATTAAAATTTACCCTACTCTGAAATCTCAAAATTACAGAAAAAAGAGTGCTTCCATGGATTCCTATTTAATAATGAAGAGATGAGTATTGTGAGACAAGTACTGAAGGTTATTTTAATTTTTTAGCAAAAGAATTTCGAACTAATTCTTATTTATCTATATTCCCTTATCTTATCCTATTCAGACGATGGGACACGTCATACCCCAAAAACTTAATATAGGCTTATCTTCAAGGAACAGATAAGCCTAATAGCAGCTATAGTATACATATTCATATCTTATTGTTAGACATAAACGTTATTACCTTGTATCTGAAGATTTTAATTCATCATTTTCACATCAACAGGCAGAGAAGTGAATTAACATTATTGAGAATGTTGCACAACTTTTTTGCGAACAGGAAAAATACATATCAACCTTCTAATAGTGAAAAGCCTATTCACTTTAGTGAATAGTGAAACGTATACTTTCAAGAAGCCAACTTCAGTACTTTTTGTTAAGTAAGCACTTTTTTTTTCTCGTAGAAAACATTGACAAAGATACCAGAGAGCATCAAAATGATTTGAAAGTTTTATTTCTTTAAATATCTGGATACAACAAAGTAAGCAAGTTTATATTTAAGTTAACAGACACGCCTATTATTACCAATGTAATTTAATTTCATATATTATTTATTCTATAAGTTGGCCACTAATGTTATCTTGAAATTTGGTTGCACTGAAACAACGTTATCTCTATGTTGCAATGTTAAATTCATCTCTATAAAACGTATCCATGACCTTTTAATTTCTTCAGAATCCCTTCACAACCTTCTTTAATAGTGTTATACTTCAGAAAATCAAGAGAGAAAGGGAATGTGTATTGCTTTTTATATCTATTCTCCGAAAGTGTTTACATTTCAAAACAAATAATGCTCCAGACTAGACGAATTTATTGAGTTACGGACCTCATTTGTCTTTCTCACGTTACAAATATTTTTTCTTCTAAGGAATATCCGAAAAAAAAATAACAGAAATCATTAAAGGTCCAGACTGTGCCACGTGATCAGGTCAAATGTCACGCTGCGTGCTAAACCGAGTCTGGAGATTCCAAATTCAGATGTGAGATATTTCAAGCATGTAACCTGTGCGTGGGACGCCTTGGGTACTTCGCAGAAGATGCATGTACTTTATCATCATTATTGATTGTACAATGTTCTATCCACATTTACCTTACGTACCATCGTTTTTAAGTTTTTGATTAGGTCTTTGCAGAAAGCTGTCAATCAGCTATCTCCTTATATATATATATATATATATATATATATATATATATGTATTTTTATTTTAGGTATGTTGACTTCATTTTTTTTCATTGATTTTTCATTGACATTAATGTTAATGTTCCGTGTTTTTTTTCTTTTCAGTTTGCTTTTGGAATATAGACCCTATATAGTTTCTTCTATATTTAAGCTGAATTTAGCCATCTCCCTCCTTTGGTGTTTGAGATAAGTGGAGGAATTATATGTTTTTAAGTCTGTTCACATCATTGCAACCGCATAGATCCTTTGTGATTCAAAGTGTGAAAAAGAAAAGAACAAAGATAACGGTGTAAGTCCTTCCTCATCTTGTTGCTTGCTGGTCGACTAGGGTTGCCATATTTTGGTAAGTCTAAAGCCGGACGCACTTATCGAACATGTGCAAACTGCCAGTCCCTCATACCTAAATTTATTAAGAATAACAGAAAACTCGTAAAGTTAGTTTGTTAGCGCTTAGTTGACAAGTTATGAACCATTGATCCGTTTAAAAAAATGAAATATTTCAGTTTAATATCCCACGTTCATGTTCTTTAGGCTAAGGGAGACACGATGGAATGTACATGTAGGAGGAAACGAGAGTGGCCGAGAAAACCTACGCACCAAGGATAAGTGCTCTACCACTTGAACCAGTTAAAGAATAACATAATTGGCGGGAATTTCAAATTCGAAAAATTTTAATGATAAAATTACATTGATATCTCAAGTAATAGGTACACATCGTGGGTTCATATTTATAAATGTTCTGTCGCATATTTTGTAAGTGTTTTGGATAATTTGGTGTCCCGCCACATAATGTGCGGGTGTAATTAGGGAAGCTCAAAATTATCTCAAAACTCGGGATGTCCAAGCGCAGAAGAAGAGGGAGTAGCAGCAGACCAGCGTGCCCAAGAATATTCGAATACAAATCACTATTGCAGACAGATGTGTGCTGATAACGTGGTCGCCAATGGAAGTGCGTGCTGTTATCCGGTATGAATGGGCACGTGGGACTAGTGTGTCAGTCATCCATGAACGCCTATAGACCGGTGAAGAGATCATATCTCGTCAAATAGCTGGTCGCTGATGTTGCATGTTTGGTGAAGGAAGGTAGAATGTGGAGGACGAAAGTCGGAGCGGGCGTCCCTCCACGTCCACAAATGAAAACAACATTGCTAGAGTACAAGACATGGTGATAGCGGACAGGAGCATAACGTTGTGAGACGTGGCGTTCATATTGCGTATTGGTCATGCTCAGGCCCATCATATGCCCCATGATAAGTAAGCTTACTGAAAAGTCTGCAAGATGAGTGCCGAGAAACCTGACCCCGGGTCGCAAGAATGGGAATCAGTCTCGATCACTTGATGCGGAATGCGCGAGAGGGAAATGAGTTCCTGTTCAGAATCATCACAGACGATGCGACATGGGTGCACCATTTTACTCCAGAAACCAAGGCCGCCTCAATGACGTGGAAGCATCCCAAGTTCACCAGTGAGGAAGAAATTCAAAGTGCCATCCTCCGCATGAAAGGTTATGGCTACAGCGTTCTGGAACGCGAAGTGTGATTCTCCTTGATTTCCTCCAGGAAGGGACCATTAATGCGGCACGCTACTGCGACACCCTCACCAACCCCAGGTCCGCCATTCAACGAAAGAGACGACGGCTCTTGAGTGAAGGTGCTGTGCTCTTGGAAGAAACGTTATCCAGCCCCACCGGATTTTCATTTGTTCCAAGCACTGAAAGCCGCACTCTTAGGACGTCACTTCCACAACAATATTGACGTGAAGCAGGCTGTGCGACAATTCCTAGCATCGCAGGACACCGAGTTTTACCAGTGGTTTCTTCAATCTGACTGAACGCTACAACAAATGTCTAAATGTCGGTGGCGACTATGTCGAAAAATAGTGCAAAGTGTATAGTTCATGATGCCATAGTGGCGGGCTAATAAGGGAAAATGTGAAATGTAAAGAAATGACGCTACACAAACGCATCAAATGAATCGATGAATTATTACAGGTCTGTTACAGAACAATAGAAAATGAAAAGATTGTACGAAGGTACAGGAAACAACAAAGTATTAGATATAACCAGGGCTGGCTGGTTTAAACCAGCTGGTTTAAAAAAAAACTGGTTTAAACCAGAAAAAAAACGTCTGTAAAAGTGTAACTATTCGTAAAATCTTGATGAACACACATTTGTGGGTTATCACGTTTCACTCCCATTTACTATTCATACTATATTCAGATCTAAATTCCCCATTCTTTACTCACAGAGATTATATTACTAAAGCAACTATTTTTTATGTAACTTTATGGATGTTTCTTTTGTGAATTTTTTTAATAGTTTGTTATTATTGTTATGCAACCAAAGGAAAATTATAAACATTTAGGTAACTATTTATGTATAAATGGGTCAGAGCCAAAGTGGACTCAAATAATTCGTATCTTTATTAACATTTCTTACTGATATGCAAAGTAAGTCGTTATATTTCTTTAACTTGAACTAATAAAAGTCGTAGTGAACTGACTTGGACTAAATTAGTTCTTCTGTACTCTGTAGTACTTTGAAATTGTCCATATGTAATTCTGTATAATGGATTCACTTGTGCAATTGTTTATCTTATTGTCCTTCTGTACTAATGACTCTTGAAGATTATATTAACAAATATGTGAAGATCAGTCAACGTATTTTTACCAGGAGTCCTTCGTGAGTAAGTCGGCAGACATATCGCATTTGTGGCCAATTAGTCCCGGTTTCGAGTTCAAATGGAGGACAATTTTTCTCTTGGATGTAAGCCGAGAAGAGGTTTAGTTTTCGCTTTAAGCTTATGTGACTCCTTCCAGCATAACCCGGTTGTTGCATACTAACACTAAGGCGAAACAAGCTTACTTCTGTCCATATGTGATATAAATATATAGACCAAATTATTTATACCAAAAAAACCTGGTTTAAACCAAAAAAACCGGGTTTAAATAAAAAACCTGGTTTTTTGAATAAAAACCATGGTTTTTGCCAACCCTGGATATAACTCTTGGATCTCGAAGCATGTAACAAATTCTGAAATACTGCTGAAAGGAACCACTACACAAAGGATAGAAGAGAAATACAGTATAACTGGTCCCAAACAGTAGATTAGTAGTAGTTTGTCCCAGTAGTGTTGACGGAATACATTTGTGCCTACTGCAAGAAAATTGGTAGAAAAGGGAAGAGAGTTGAGATAGAAGAAAGTAAATTTGGCTAAAGAAAATACAACGTGAGACGGGTGATAGAAGGGCAATCGGTTTTTAAAGGTGTGGAACGAGTTTCGAAGATCCTTTTTGGTTCCAGTTGACAACAGAAAGGCAGAAACATTAGTATCTCTAAAAGAACAGCGGTTAAAAAAAGAGGCACAACCATTCTCAGCGACTGTTAGGCAGGGTGTAGAAACTTATCTAGTAAAGAATACATTTACCTCACAGCGAACCGTAGTGGAAACTTTGTGGACAGTGCAACTCGAGCCCATTTGGAGAAGTGTAAAGGAAACATTACCTAAATATAATAGACAGAAAGACTTCGTAAAGTACTTAGTGCAGAGCAAGTTCAGACAAGAAGTCATTTAATCAAGGAGAGGATATCGTTCTTAATTTTTTTCAAATTGTTCGAGAGAGGTAGAATTTCTCTCACAGCAAAAGTTAAGCTGCAAAGCTCTTTTAATAGCAATTTTCATAAAACTCGCGCAATAGAAAATTTTATTTCAATACCTTAGTATATACGCATACTCTCCGTCTCACGCACCGTGCACCCCTCGTTGCGCTCCTGCCCTTACTGAGTATTTGTTTAGTGACAACATTGCACATCTTCGTTTCCGGGTTTCGCAAAGTCGTTACCGTGGCGTACGGTTGCAAGCGTATTATTAATCTGTACGTAATTATTTGAGAATGTGCCAGGGTAAAACAGTTCAAAACGTCATAGGAAATCATTTAAAACAAGAAAACTTAACGGATTCTTTTTCCTATTTAATGGACTAGGCCCATTTTTATGCTGCACCGAATATTCCACACTATTTTTACTTAATTAAACGTAAAGCATTAACCCAAACAACAATCATGACTTATGTTTCAAGTACATATATAACACTTGCTGCTTTGTTGTCCGAGTATTATTTTATCATTCGTGTGTATAAGCAGCACCTTGAATTCTGACAAAAAGTTAACAAGTTAAATAATGCATTAATATGCAGACATTACACAACATATTTTGGACTATTCTCTTCTGAAAAAAATATAACGTCCTAACGCTGAGCATTCTAATATGTTGTTCTATTGTTAGCATTAAATGAAACAGAATATGAGAATAATGACTTATGGTTAGGATAAGTAAGATTCGAATCTATTAGATGTTGTTTTGTACACTTACTTAGTAAAGTTACATAGGTTCGACGCGGTGGAGCTTACTGGAACTTTACATTTTTGTGGATTCAACTTATACACTTGATCAAATACTTTATATTTTCCTTGGTTTAAATAATACCCTGCGGCATCCTAGTTTATTCTTGGCGTAGACAACTAACGGCGTACAAAGTTTTATCTATAAACCGATATGTTATAACGATTATTCGTGTGAAAAACACACACTAACCTATGCTAGCTACTAGAAAATCAGAAACGAGCTTTGCATCTATTCCGAATAATTAACTAGCCAATCAGAACACTAGATACTGACAAGCAGCAGAATTTTTCATCATTTTTTGTGATAATCATCCGTATGGTTTACTTAAATTTGAGTACACACATACATCCATGAATTAATTGCCTACTTCCAGCTCTAATTAGGAAACGCTTCAAATGCTTCTTATTGAAATAAATTGCTTGCATTAGTAACCATAATTAAAATATAGTAAGTATTTAAGAATAAAAAATAAAAATTTTACCGGAAGACAGTAGAATAGGTCCCATAAACAAGAAATGGTGATATCTTCTTTAATATGAATTTAGAAGTTAGTAAATCTACTTAAATTCGCCAATATTTCCGCCACTCACTTTTCATTTGTCAAACGGTAACAGTATTGCCAGTTAATGTAGCGAACTTATCACTCAAATATAGTGTAATCACCTTAAATACTAGTACGCTGTGCTAAATTTGTTAAAAGAAACAGAACTATGTACATTGATAATTTGCATTGATAATTGATAATTTCTTCGTGCAGGTTAACTTTTGGCGCACCACCTGAAATAATTGAAAAATGATAATTCTTTCACTAATTTTCTTCTTATTGTCTCCTAAAACATTTGCGCTAGGCTACATAAAAATATTTCTCTTCATGTAGATAAAATTTAAGAAGGCTGCCAGAACTAATTGTTAAAAAAAATACAATTCTTTTCCGATTTGCGTATAAATACGACTTCCGCATGTATGGCATGAAAAGTAGTGCAAAACACAAACCAACCTGTGCTAGGTGGCAACTAACAAGCACGAATGCTATCTCACGAGTCAGAGCAAAATAAAACTAGTGTGCACGCGTGAAAGCGCCAGAGTGCGTCCGATGAGAGCAGGCATGTCAGCGAGGATAGTGAAAGGAAATGGATTTTTATTAAAGACACGAGTTTCAGTACCACTTGTCACGGCTTTATACTAGTAACGCTCCACTTGTAAGCATAAAATTGTATACACTGTGCACAAATACTCTGCAAGTGGAAAATAACATCTAATAGAGTCATCTTTCATATGTGCTCAGTTATTTATCCATCATAAAGCACTTATAATGGTTTTACACTAGTAACTTTACACTTGTAAATCTAAATTACATCTGTATTACTTTGCATAAAATTCTGTCGCCTGCAGAAAATTGTTTCTTATAGATATGTCTTTTCATACAAAGTATTCAATTTTACCTGTAAATCTTGCAACATGTGGTGAGCCAAAAGTAAACAGCACCAATTTCTTTTCGTCCCTGTAGGTGTATTGCCTGGCGATGCTCTTGCTACTTGCCAATGAATAAACTGTTCGACAATTTTAATGGAAGGACAGCAGCTCCTGGAAAACCAAACAGTTTGCGATCCCCAACTGTATACGAAAATTGGCAGATATCGACAAGGGTGCCGATTTCTCTGTAAATTTTGAGGCGGGGGAATTCAGATGCAGGAGGTATATATATGTGAGGATTTTAAGACAAATTGCATTCACATTATGGCAAATATTGTATATTCATAAATACAATAGTGGGCGCACATGAGCTTTGGGGGGCCCGGCCCTCCCAGAATAGGCGCACTTGGATATCGATGTGTTTATATAGAAGTTTAGCAATGTATAAAATTCTATTACCATAAGGAACTAAATGTTTTTTCCGTGAAAATTGGTTAAGTATTTAAAAAGTTATTAACTATTTTCAATATGGAGTTAATTTACGCCCCCCTGTATATTTATATCATGCACTTGGTGGATGGATTACAACATTGGGAATAATTTATAAATATAAAAGTATTACACACAAAAAGCTCTTACATCATATTCTACATTACTAGATGACAGCACATGTGTCTCTGGCAGGGGCGGTACCAGGGGGGTGATCAGGGTGATCGCCCCCCAGAAGAGGAAGCTTTCTTATTTTATATATATAAATAAAACCCATCCCAAAGTTTGGAGCGCTTAAAAGTAGCAATATGACAACCCACCGCCCCCCAGAAGTCGGTCCTGGATCCGCACCTGGTCTCTGGAGGGGGGACGCGTCCCCCCAATATTTTCCGTACAAATTATATCTATGGTAGTATCAAATAGTATCTATCAAATAGTAGTAATTATATCTATTTGCAATATAATATTCAAACTGCGAAAGGATTATAACGTAGTTCTTGATATGTCTCAAGGGGTTCGTGAAAGTAAGAAGAAAGGTAACAAATTGGATCAAAGATAATAAACAGGTTGGGTTAGGTACTAGCATTTAAATCACTTTCTTTGATGTCCCACCAAATTCAGGGCTCATATTTGTCTGGTCTCTTGTAAATAGTTGAAAAGTGACTAAAAGCACACGAAAAAGTGACCAAAAGCACACGAAAAAGTGACAAAAATCTTATCATGCCCCTTTTTCCCTTTGTCAAATTCTCCATCACCTCTCTCTTTGTTTGTTGTTTGGTTTTATCTTTTCTTCTTTATTTCTTCTTTTTGAGCTCCCTCCTTTCTTAGGTTTTCTAAGTGTGATTTGTAGTTACGAAAGCAAACTTAGCAGATGTAAGAAGCTTCGGGTGCACCGACATTGCGCAAATTTTCCCACGCTTATCTGTTGACACAGATAAAGCCTTAATGAGCAGGCAACAAAATTGGAAATTGCGAAAAAAATCTTGTGCAACGTTGCCATCATTACCATAAGTATATCGACTAATAAAAACAGTCACCAAAATGCAAGTCGTTTTAACAAAAAAAAAAAAATACAAAGTAATGGATAACAATAGCATTTTCAGTCATCTATATTATATGTGTGCAATGGCGTCGTTAGAGAGGGTGACTGGGGAATGTGTCCCAGTCATTCATTTTCCGTATCATATCTAACTGTAAGATTAAAACTGTAAGAATATAGTTATTGAAAGCAAATAGTTTTGAAATACTGTAAGGAAAACAAACATATATAAAATAAACAATATATATAAATATTTCTAGAAGTTCTCTTGAAATATCGTGAACAGACGTTCGACCAATCAGAAATAAAGATTTGTCTATATCTTCCAGTTTTGGCCAATCAGAAACAAGCACTTGTATACATATTTCAGGTGTGTCTACCACATATCTTAATAACTATCCTTTCACCTTTCTATAAATGATACTTAGATTTGCATTTGCGTCTTAGTTGTTCTTAGGTGCTGTGAGAAACATTTGTTATATATTACCTAGGTATTATCGTATAAATTGTTACAAGAATGAGTGGTCAGTGTATTAGAGATAAATAGGGCCCCTTGGCAAGAAAGCTCGCCCCCTTGAGTGATGCAGCAACTTATATCTACGTGTACCTCCTACATGCAGTTAGAATTCTAAAGCAGCATGTCGAATGTTGTGTCTCGCCGCGGTTTTCAACGAACTTAAAGAGTTCTGGTTTGGCCAATGGCCACCAATTAATATTGCTACCAAAGTGTTTACCATCCTCTTAGGTATTGATTAAGACCAATATCGTCTCTCTATGAATTACCGTTCCCATGATATTGGCCAAAAATGGCCGATTTCCAGAGATTTAAGGAGCATTATTTGAGGAACCGTAAGTCATAGAGAGGTCATATTGGTGTTGGTCAATATCTAAAAGGGTGGTAAATATTTTGGTAGCAAATAGTAACCGGTGGCCACTGTGCAACTGGCCATCAATTAATATCAGTACGAAAATGTTTAATGTTCTATTAGGGATTAACACTGATATCATCTCTCTATGACTTACCGTTCCCGTGATACTGACTAAAAAAGTTCGAATTTCTAGATATTTAAGCAGTCATATCTCGAGAACTATAAGTCATAAAGAGATGATATTTTGTTAATTTTTGCGAGAAAGAGAAGAGGGTGCGGATAAAAAGATTTACCTTTACATCTAGGAACAATTACAGCTATCCTTCCCGCTAGATCTCTCCATTCTTTTAAAGTTCGTTCTGGCAATGCTCTTAGAGCATTCTCAACTGTTTTATCCTGAAGATATTTACCGGACAGTGTACATTAGAAAGGTTTTGGACCTGAAATTGGTTTGTGGGCCTGAAAAGGGCCTCAGTTCTTTAATTACTGTGTATTTGCTTCACTCCCAGAGAGATAACAAAGCGTTTCCGTTAGCCGACTGTCGGCAAAGCGTGTTCAACGTATATGGCCAGAGCAAATGTTGAAAACATTCTCAAGATGGGTGCTGGTCCCTCCTTTGTTTGGACACGAATGAGGTTCGTGAACTGTACGTTTTGCTGTTTTAATGCATCTCTGATGTTATCTATGTTGGTTGTGGTTGGAACACCTTCTTCAGGAAAGCAATGCATCTCAGCAATTCTTCTCTGCAAAGCTTATTCTTCTCCGTTGTGCACTCTCCCAAATGTCACCAGCAACTGTATGTCAGACCTCCTCAGGTTCTGTTAAAACCCCGAACGAATTGCGGATATAATAAACCAATAATAGAACAAGCCAATGAGGAACGAGAATCACAACGAGCCAATCAGGATCGAGAATTAATCGCAAGTTTTAGTGAGGAGGGTAATATAAACAGGAAGCAATAAACTGGAGAAACATAAGTGAAACTTTCAGAATGGAGTTTACATTGACGAAAACAGAAAAAGGTGTACCTTGTGTATTAATGGGAGGCTTTAAGTATCGTTTCTTTCGCCAAGGAAAAAAAGGCTCAAATTGGAGGTAAGTTAATGTAGTACATAATTTTTGCATGTATATAAGCCTATAGCTTGCTAAGTTATGCAAAGCCTACATTAGTATTTTCAGTAGTCAGCTTGACCTATATTTTAGTAAGTTCTGTAAGCCTATATTAGTATTTATGCTAGTCAATAGGATCCATATATACTTTGTTAAAAGATGTAACACACTATTAGTATTAATGTCGGGAAGTTGGACCTATATTTTGTTAAGTGATGTAACCTATATTAATATTTATGCCATTCAGTTGCTTCTATACTTTGTTAAGTAATGGAAAGTTACATTAATATCCATG
Organism: Thermobia domestica; assembly: GCF_964235325.1. NCBI lineage: Eukaryota > Metazoa > Arthropoda > Insecta > Zygentoma > Lepismatidae > Thermobia > Thermobia domestica. The sequence goes on from NC_137461.1 coordinate 89,614,653, forward strand.
TCAGTCAGTTGGGTCTATATTTTGTTAAAATATGTGTCTAGTCCCTATTTTAATATTTATGCCAGGCAATTTGTCCTATACTTTCGTAAGTGAATAAGTAAGCCTGCATTAGTATTTATGTCAGTCAATTGGACCTATACTTTGTTAAAAGGTGATGGAAGATATAACATTTTTGCCAGTGAAATAGTGAATACATTTTTCTTTAAATAGTAAGTTTAGAACACGTGATACGATTTAATTATTATTTCCTTTCTTTCAGATGTACTAAGAAAAGCTGTAATGCTAGTATAACAATGGATGAAAATACAAGTGAAGTTTTAGAAAGGAAAGATATTCATAATCATTGTGAAGATGAAGATGGTGTTCAACGGCATTTTCTTAGAGAGAATTGTAAGCGACGAGCCACTGAACAATTGAACGAGAAGCCAAATAAAATTATAAGGCAGGAAGTTTCAAAATTGGAACATCATGACACACTTGATCATAAAGAAATTAAAAGATGCCGAGACGTTATTTATAAAAATCGAAGAAAGGTGACTCCTCGTCTACCCAGAAACACCGTAGAGGCTATACAGCAAATGGTTCAGAAGCAGGATGATATAGCAATTGACGGAGAAAGATTCATCTTTGTTGATGATGAAGCTAATATAATTCTTTTCACGTGTAAGAAAAATATCGAGTAAGTATAATTTCATTTATAACCATTAACTTTGAAATGAGTTTCATTTACAGCATCAAGAAGTAGAATAGGAAGTAGTTGCTTGAACAGAAAAGTTCCTTTTTCCGTCTTATTTCCAAATTATAGTAAAATAGTTTTTTTTTTTTTTGATTCTCACAAAATATATCGTAACATAGCATTTCACCTAACGATATGACACTACAGTCTTGTTTACTATTTTCTTTTCTGACACTAATCTTATTTTCTTTTCAGTTTTCTGTGTGAGTTCAGCGGGTTAGAAGTATTTGCAGATGGAACTTTCACTTATGCTCCTAAGCATTTCACACAGTTATATACAATACATGCATATAAAAATGGATATTATCTACCTCTATGTTTTGCATTTTTGCCGAAGAAAGACAAGAATACGTATGTGGCCATGTGGAAGATGATAAGAAACTTAGACAGTAGATTCGACTTGAAAATCATTTACGTTGATTTTGAAACAGCTGCTCACGAAGCCATCAAGAATGTGTTTCCAAATTGTGACATTCGTGGCTGCAGATTCCATTTGGGACAAACATGGTGGCGGAGGATTCAAGCCGACAATGATCTGCGACAAGCATATATGGATCCAAAATCTGAACTAGGTATTATTGATATTATTATGGTCTATTATTCTTTATTATTAATTTAATAATACCATGTGGACTTTGTTTTGTTATATATTAATACAGAATACAGTTGAAAATAGAATCTTATTCTGTTTGACTGAAGAATCTTAATTCAGTCACCATTCTTAAAAGCAAATAAACTGCTGTTCTAATAATGTACGAAATGAAGAAATTATAAAGCCAACAGTAAGATCCATCAATTTCACTACTTTCCCAATGCTTGCTTATTCTAACAAATTATTATTATTATTATTATTATTATTATTATTATTATTATTATTATTATTATTATTATTATTATTATTATTATTATTATTATTATTATTATTATTATTATTATTGCTTTTCTTACAGGTTCATGGATAAAGGCATTTTTTGGGTTGCCATATTTACATCCAACAGAAGTATCAGATGCCTTTACTCAACTAATATCAATGACGCCGGATGATACAGGGCATAAATTTTCCGATTACGTCCTAGAAAACTACATAGAAGACGGTTGCAAGTAAGTAGCTTCCTTTTGAATTTCATCTATAGTAGCACATGCTTCAATAACTCTTAATACTGCAAAAACTGTTGTCCTAGTTTGAACACAACATTAATGGTTGTGCTGATATGGTATTTTCTCTCAATGCAACTTAATTATAGTGAAATTTTCTTCTGTCTTCATGTAAGACGTAGATTAAAATGCAGGTTTTGATAGTTGTAAACAAATTACGGACCAAGACTATAAATATTTCTTGAATCTAGTGTTATAAATGTTTTAGTGTTTTATATAAATTGTCAATAATTGTGTGCATGAACTAAGGATCTTTTTATTTTATTAATTTTAGGTATCCACCTGTCATGTGGGCGTCTATACCATCCACGATGCGTCGGACGACAAATGGACCAGAAGCTTTTCACAGACATTATAATAGTCAATTTTACTTCCCTGCTCCTGATATTCATACGGTGATTTCTGCTTTGTTAGAGATCCAAACGGAAACTGCCATGAAAATAACGTCCATATTAAAAGGAATTTCAAAGGCCCAAAGACCAGCAGAAGTCAAAAGGAGCGAGTTTGTCATGAGGAAGTATGCTGAGTTCAGGAATTCGCAGAGAAACTATGAGAAGGCACGTATGACATTTTTAAAAGCTGTAGGATTTAAATTTCAAGCATTCAAACTGTAAAATGAAATTTTCTGTAAATAAGTATGTTGCTTTGTAAATATTAGAATGCAATAAAATATATCTCATAAAGGAATAGCTTTATACATTTCATTTCGATGCAAAATTTCACACAATTCCTTAAATCCTGTTGTTGGCAACGTCGCGGCGGAAATTTGCGCAATTTCAGCACTTTCTGCTCCTCGTTAATAAGACATAAATTACTTAGATTATCAACGATCTAATCTTTAGAAAAATTTGCGCAATGTCGTTGCACCGGAAGCTTCTGAGTAAGTGGAACCAGTTTTGGCCTATTTCCGAATTTCCTCATCCCAGACATTATATATAACTTAGCATTGAGAGTTCTCAAAGCCGTGAAATATTCAAATTCATCACCTACTCTTAAAAAGAACATACCAGAAGCATAACACAAAACGAATGTGATGAACCGCACAAATACACACACAACGTCGAGCGGAGCGTTAACTATTAAGAGAAAACACTAAAAGACTATTGTGAAAGAATAGACACAGAAGGGTTCTCAATCCCACCTTGAAAGCTTAAGCATCTACCAACCATCCACTGTGCTTTAGAAAGAATAAAAGCTGAAGTGAGAATAAAGTTGACTGTTTCACATGTGGCAGCAAGTACTAAAGCTTTCAGGAGAGTAATGAGTAACAAGTTTCTGCCTTTTTCCATTTATTTTTATAATATTTTTCATAGAAAACTGCCAATGCAAAACACAAATCACACGGAAAATTCACTATACCTCCTAAAAAAGTAACTTTTAGTAACAAATTTGAAAAAAAGTAACTTTTAGTGACCAACTTACAAAAAGTAACTTTTAGTTAAAAAAAAAGTGACTCGCCATGAGTCATACAAATTTTACGTAACAGAGACGCGAATGGCCATTCTCAAAGGAAAATGAAAATGATTATTGGGCAATACATTTTTGTATGTGGGAAAACTTCTTTTAACATTCTATATATGCTATTGGAGTGTACTTGAAATGCACTACATCACTAGATTTAAGTTCCTCCTCGATGCTCATCATGATAAAGCCTTTCCCTTTCAACACTCGATTACTGAAACATGATATTTATATCCTGAGTTACTGTCAAGAACATATTTAATTTAATCTGATATCCAGGGGGGGCGATCGGGGAGATCACCCTTCCCAGAAGAAGAAAATTTCTTGTTTTATATATATATATATATATATATATATATATATATATATATATATATATATATATATATATATATAAATAATATCCATCCCAGAGTTTAGAGCCCTTAAAAGTAGCATTATGACAACCCACCGCCCCCCCTCTTAGAATTCGGTCCTGGATCCGCCCCTGCTGATATCAACAAACCAGTTTCATCGGAAATATTTTAAAAGCATATTCGGTTATCCTAACCATATCGATCAGTTTGTTGAGAGGAAAATCTTCTTGAAGACGTGAATACAATAGTTGATGACGAGAATTCGAAATATGCCTTAATATGTGCTATTCTTCCTTCTATTTCACTACCGGATAATAGTTTTTTGTACACTATATATAGCCTTCAAGGAAATGTATTATTTATTTCACTATATGAAAGTTGTTATGACAGTGCACACAGGTATCGATCCAGTTATTCTAGCGCATAATGAAAGACTACGATGGAATGGAAGTAGTGAACTCTATGCACAGTTATTTTCACGGTTGACTAACACGTGATGCTAATTTCTGGAGCGATATATTGAGGGGTAAAAGTGGGTCTGAAAAGGTACGCAGATGCATGACGTCGCGTTGTTCCCCCGTGCCTATCTTTGCATATTGTAAATTTTTTAGGAAGTGGGGAACGCGATGACTGCATTCTGCCGCATTCCCTCTCACTTTTACCCATGGATATACTCATATATCTGTATTAGTACACCCAGTGCTGAGGTACTAAAATTTTCAGAGGGTGTACGCTGTTTTGTGATCATCATAAAAGACACAGAGGGTATTATTTAATGAATAATGTAAAACTCGTGTATTAATTAATTCAAATAACATATAGAGGATACATTACTATTTTATAGTCTAACAGCATTTAATCATATTTTCGTGATAAATTACGCCATTAATAACTGAAATGGGTGTAGGTATGGAGAAGGAACCAACTCACTCCGAAAAGGAACTTAACAAATTGCAGTCGATTTGCCAGAAGTAAGAAAATTGTGCCCAAATTTAACTCTATAAAATTATTAAATCATGATTTTTTTTAAAAAAATTAATAGGTTTTGTATTGCTCAAAGTTACGTATTAACATTGGCGTGATATTGAAAATGGGTCTAGGAAAATTCGGTGTAGGAAAATTCGGTGTAAGAAAATTCGGTGTAAGAAAACTCGGTGTAGGAAAATTCGGTGTACGGAAAACTCGGTGTGGGGAAATTTTGGTGTACGGTAGATTCGGTGTAATACATATTGAATATTACTACTTACAATAATTTACGACATTTCATATTGTGAAAACGAAAACCATATAATGTAACGAATAAAATGTTATTACCTATTTCAAGAAAAGCAAATTTATTTTTCTGCCTTGAGTCCAATACCTCTTGCATGTCTTTTGCGGGATATTACTATGAACTACTTTTCATCACACAATGAAGCTGACACTTTTTGTCAGAAATAAAACAATTACAACTATAAGTTCAGAGAATAGTTATAGGAACAACTAAAAAACACCTTTCCTATATAGTACATCATAGAACATATACAAGGTGATTCTTTTAAAACTCACGGATTTCATTTCGGGGTCTAGATTTTCTAACTGAAGTCCGATTTTCATGCGGTTTGTGGCAAATGATCAAGGAACGTTGGAAGATTTATGGAACTATGCTTACTGGTTTACATTCATTTGGGGTAATATAGGCCGCGCCTCTAGAAAAGCAGCAAATATTCGCCACTGTACCGAATTGGAATTAGGTGAGGTGCGGTATGGAGATTTGAGTTTCTTCGTTAGATGGTAACCTCGCGACGGTCAATAAGAAACAGGAAACTGGGCCTTCGTATTGAGAATTATGCTGTGCTACTGTACCAATATGATCAGGACGCAGTTACAATAATGTACTCTTTGGAGCAACGTGATTTTATCGTTAAAAAGATTTTAGAGGCCGGGATCTGTTGTTGCTACGCAAAGGGCAGCTACACGCAACTTTGCTCACGTTCTGCCCCAAACAGGAACATAATATGGTCGCTAGTGAATAAACAGGATCTCTTCTGAGTAAGGCAGGGAAGCATCGGACACCGCTGGCGGATGTTGTTGGACATAAAACTTAAAGATTTCATTTCATTTCACTAACACTTAATTTGTATATTCTCACTAACACTTAATTTGTATTCTTCAATTTCGCTTCAAATATCCAATATCTCATTCGAACTGTAACGTACAATGGCGAATATTTGCTGTTTTTCTTGCGGCCTGCTCGATATTACCCCGGATGAATTTAAACCAGTAAACATAGTCCCATAAACCTCCCATTCTCCCTTGATAATTTGCAACAAACCGCATGAAAACCAGACTTTAGTTGCAAATTCTAGAGCCCAATGAATCCGGGAGTATCACTCTGCATATACATATGTAAGATGCAAAAATATATTGATCAAAAAAGTCTTAGTGGAAAGGGCAATATAAAGCAGGATGGTTTTATCATATAATATTTGTACAAATAGTTTAATTCTCCTCCAATCAGACACTTTAGTTTGTTTGCCTTAAGGTAAACAAGTACTGCAACCCTATTGACTCCTTATTGACTTCTCCTCCAATCAGGCGTAGATACTTTAGTTGAGGCATTTATTTTTACACCTTTGAGTAACATAAATAAACTATGTCGTTTTTGAAGAATTTAAATTTAAATATTTATTTATAAAATATACATAAAATCGTCAGAACATTTTTGAAAAATCTACAATTTTCAACTTTACCCGTCTAGTAACCTACTTTTTTTTTTTTTTTTTGAAATATAAAATTCTAGGAGACATCCTCCAAAACAGCATAAAAACTTAAGTTTTAAATGAAATGTCGATGGTATCGATGATCGCTTCGCTAAATCACACAAACGGACATCAATAAACAAATTCTCGTCATGTAAGGGCCATGAAATGCTAAAATCCGTCGAAATCTAGAATTCAAATTATTTCACGATCACAATTTTTCAAAATTTGGTATAGCAGACAGTAAAAGTACGTTCTACACAAAGTTTGAACTTAAAACTAATACGCTCATTTATGCTCAAAGTTAAGTTTTTAATAAATACTACTGTCTACTACAACGAATCTTTCTTTACACCGAACATTCCCCACACCGAGTTTTCCGTACACCGAATTTTCTGTACACCGAATTTTCCTACACCGAGTTTTCTTACACCGAATTTTCCTGCTCCCATTGAAAATATTCATGCGTTAGTTTAAAAACACGCTTCTTCCATTGTGCGACAATACTTAGAGGACTGACTATATAAACTATACAATTTGTCCATAAAACTTTGAAGTGATCAGTACCCGGACATCGCTGACAGGGCCAGACACTGATAGTTAAAGTATATGGTTTAAATAGTGCCATGAAAACAGCTGAGGGTATTTCTGTTTCAGTCTTGTGACAACTCGTCGCAATCCAATTTTCTCTTATAAATGCCCTGTATTTTTAACATTTCAACAATTTGGACTCAATGTGTTCGGCATCCTGGAAATCTAACTCGATTAAGTTAAAAAAAATACTAATTAGGAGCTTTGCCTCCTAAAACACTATTACGTATATCACAAATACACTTTTATTTCCCAAGGTAGTTGATTCGCCAGTAAGAACACTAAATTTTGAGCCTTTAGTGGTCATTGACCGAACCGATGGGTTCCTCATTTCTCCAGCAGTCTGAGATAATATTGGCAGTAGTTTAGAGGGAATGTAAAATGAAACCCATATTTATTCCATTTATCTCACATAAACGAATCAAGTCTTCGTGATCTAAAAAAAAAAAAAAAAAAAAAGGTCGTTTCTTTCTTTGTTAGGTAGTAAGCTGTTCGAAATATTTTGATGGTGTTATCCTCAGCAGTTGAAGTAAGTTTCATACGGCTTTCTTCGATTCTCTTTGCCTGCGATTCTTACTGTATTTTGGAAGCAATTTTGTGGTCCTCTGATTCATTATGTTTCTTTATTTTATGTTGAAGGCTAGATAGCTGAGATGCTCAATTGTCAAGAGAGGCATCAATATTATAGTGGCTCCTTTCTTCTGAAATACGAATTCTTTCTTCATCAGATGAACAAATACTACATCCAAGTTTACAATATTCATCAACACTAAGCTAAACGTATTTCCCTTTGAAGTCAATCCACTGAGCTTCAGTCCAAACACAAGCGTTTTTTTTTTAAACTTTGTATGTTTGCACTAGCATAGCCAACTTCCAAATTAACTAATTCCTCTTCTTTTGATGGCTTATTTTTCTTGCACTCATTATCTAGATTTTCCGATTTTCTCTTAGAACTCAAATTACTTGTTTGCAACCATCGATACATAATTTTGTGAGCATGTAGAAACATTGTACTGCATTATTATACTAGTTCAAGATCACAAAGAAATTACGATAAACGTGTGTTATGCTTATTCTGTGAAGCATCCTAACTTTCCACAAATCACTCTTAGAATGTTATTTCCGGTCAACACTCTCTTACAGAATATATAGCATATACTTTCCCCATTATTTTTAATTTTTAAAAAATAGGCGAACTGTATTGAACAAAAAGGCAAAAATACTATTTTTTTCCACGGAAATTAATTCTCATATTTAAGAATAAGTTCTCGTATTTATAATCTGCCGCTGACGGTTGCAGAATGGAGAGACAATATAGGCCTATCACTCGGATACAACTACTAAATATTATTAATACGTAATAAGTGGTTATACTTCTTTCGCCACCTACTACTTTTATTACATGGTGAAAATTACTCAAGGTATCAGATCTAATTGCTTCTTCTCAGACTTGAACTGTTGGTTCGTTTACTTTTATTGTTACGGAACAAAAACAAAACAGTGTTGACGAGTAGGATGGAAATATGAATACCACAGTTAAAAAATGTATTTCACTGGTCAAATTTGAATGCCACACGTACTTGGAGAGACTTTATATATATATTTCCATTCTTTCTTTGCCTTCCGCCCTCTCTTTGATTCCTTTCTTTCTTGAGCATGTCAATGTATGATCGCAGTGTAGTTAGAAAAATATTTTTTTTCTTATGATTCATATATTGTATTGTATTGTATTTATTTCGTCCTTTTTTCATACATTTAGCACTGTATTGCAATGCATATGAAGTGGACACGTCATTTATATATAAACACAAAAGTAAAAAGAACAATAATAATGAAAATTACACACACTAGGTTAATAATTAAACATTACACCTTACATCTTATCCATTACATTTTGCATGATATTATTAAAAATAAAGTAAGAGTAATTATTACTTGCAGTGTATGTAGAAATCCTTGAACATATATCAAATGCTAAAAACAAGTAACGACACTGGTTACTGTAGATAATGTAGTGTATTTGAAAACCTGCTAAGAATATAAGAGAAAAAAGTGATATAGTCACTTTACCATTGGAGTCATCTCTTGGCCCGATAAATAAATAAATATAAACAAAATAAAAGTAGAAAGCTATACATCTTGAAGCAGAAGGTACACTATAATGACTAGGGTATACGGCGTGTACGGCCGTGTCACAGATCAACATCCCCTAGCCGTGTACCCTCGACTACAGCTCTGACTACACTACGTATCAAAAAGTTTGAGTTATTTTGGATACGGTGATATCTATTATTGCTCCATCTTGTACTCTCGTGTTTTGAAGGCTATGGTTCTTCCCGTATATAGTGCCATCTATTGTTAGTGGTTATAAGCAGTTCTTTAACATGGCAGGAAGAACTCATGTGGATAGCAGTGTGAGTGAACGTCGATTAAGGCCGATTTATGGTAAGGTTAATGAGTAATTGAGTTATTCTCTGAGTCAGACGTTTGTTTATATTTTTGTAACATTTTAAACACCCTTTGGTAGTCTCATAGAAGTTAGATATCGTGAATACATCTAAGATCACGCTGTTGAAAACAAGCTAGTTTGCTATACCGTATAAAAGTTCTCATTTTTTTTTATAAACATTTTTACTTCAGCACTAAGTAAATAAAATACTCTAATTCGAAGGGAATTTAAAGAATTCAGATAGTGCTGAAGATGGAGGCCTGTGAGCTAATATTCTGTGTTAGCATGCCGCTTATAAACAAACGCACAGTGCTTTTCTACGGAATTTGAATGGAAATCTAGTTTTCGTAATTGCTAAAAGAGAGTTGCAGATTTTAAAACCAAAGTTGTGCTTATACATTTTTTCCAGATAATTTTAGCGCGTACAGTGTAATACTGTGTTCCTTTCTGTTTGAAAGAGCTACAGTATCAAATTATAACTAATAACGAGTAGCAACTCCCGATGTAATTGGAAAACATTTGAATTTTTATTTATTTGCTTTCTTTTTTTCAATATAAGGAAATGATTTTATTTTCACTATATACTTATTTAAACTTTCAGATACCTCGGTGCTGGTGCACAATAGTCCGTCAGCTTAGAAAAGATTTTTTTTTTCTTCAAATAGTTCCTTAAGACGTTCTGGCCCAAACAATTGTGTACAGATTGATAATATGCGTACAAACTAATGTGCTTCCCCAATGTATAAATACACGGCCTGACGTACGCCGTAAGAACGACAGTGCGAAATAACCGACTTGTGCTAGGTGCCCCTTAAAAGCTAGCATGTTATCTAACCGAGCCAGGGTAGGAGTACAGCACCGGACCTACGCGGGGGTGCGTTCGTATGCAAGGTTCGACAACACTGGCACGCATCCATTGAGTCAACGTGACTTCTGATCTACCTATACCAATCTGTGCGAAGCCGTATTTTAGAACCTTCCCGCGTCCCGTACTAGGAGCAGGCGCGTTAACGACAGAGTATGCGCATAAACTAGGATAGTCCTATATATACTTGATTACGCATAATAATTACATAGATGAGAGCAGAGTTTACTTTGTGCCGACCAGTGACTCCATAGTATAAGTAGTAGTAATGGGAGTGGGAGTAGTAGTAATAGTAGAAACGGTTTAGAAGCCCCGCAGGGGTTGGTTGGGTTCTGTTCCTTCTTAACTGTTGCGAGAACCAGGTCAGATGAATCGGTTCCAATCACCGGTCGGCACAAAGTATACTCTTGCCCTCTGGTAAACATAAATTACAGGTTTCTACATCGTGCAGAAACTCCGTCGTTAGGAATTAGTATGTTACACAGTCGTCTTTGATTTGCACACACTCACTTTAACCCTAATACAGCCCTTATTATAATGGTTTAAGCTACTAACATTACATTTGCAAACATTAAATACTGGTTTCCTTCATTATGCAGAGATATTCCAACAGTTTAAATAAGTATCCTGGACAATCCTCTCTCATATGCACTTACGTTTTTAAACCGTAAAATTAGGTCTGCTTGTTTTGTGACGGACTATTCTGCACCAATACCCACATCTGCGTGCTATCTTTTTAAGGGGAGGGGTACTTTAGGGTTTGCTACAATTGGCCCAGCTAGGGCTGTTCTGATAATCGAGTAATCGATAACAATTCGATAACATTTCAAAACAGTTTCATCGATAAAGAATTTTAATTTTATCGAACTTTCGAGACTCCCGAAATGTTCGGGACTCTCGAAGTGTTCGGAGCACTCAAAATGTAAGAAACATTAGACAACTTCGAGACACTCAAAACTGTTCGAGAATCTCGAATTGTTTGAAAGCAGCTAATACAGAAATATATCAATATGATCGCATTTGTCGAGTCGCTTGAATATTTAGAAAAGTTCGGGATTATCGGAGAGTTCGAAAGAAACGATGTATTCGAGGTTATCATAGTTGTATATGATATGTATTACATATATGCAGTGTGTTCATTTTATAACTTCTCTCCTTAGCAATGTAGTGAAGGAAAAGTTTTTTCCCCACAGATGTGTACAAGATTTAGCAGTCTGCCAGAAGAGAGAAAGAGGAAGAGAAAACATGCATCACCCGAATGGAATTGGAATCCAAGACAACATTAGTCTACTAATAGTCACTTTGCCGATTGCGCCAATAATGGGGCAGGCAGAAAAATAATTTTACATATGATTTCGACAAATACAACTTTGCAATAACTTATCAGATGAAAAAAGTTGTTTGACTCGTTTGGCTGTAAGAAGAAATCTTTGGAAAGGTGAAGGAACCGAACTGTTCATCACTACTTTTGATAATACCCGAAACTTCGATAATACTCGCAATGTCGATAATACTCGAAATGTTGATAATACCCGAAACTGATAATTTCAGATGCTCGAACGGTTTCGAGTAACCGATGAAAACTCGATAAATTTTCACTCCCGAAGTTCGATAGGTCTTCAGCTTTATCGAACACGCCTAGGCCCAGCCCAGAAAAACTCGGCGATTTAAGAGCTGCGATTTTAAGAGCCGTTTGAAACGACACGTTTAGTTGTTGATTTACATTACAATGTGTCCAACGCAGCAGCAACAGTTTTCATCTACCTCTCCAGATGCAAAACCTCGGTGTAAAACCAACATTGTGTAATTTTTTGATATCGATTTATCAATTTCTTCTTTATGTTCGAGAGTTACTTCTCTATACTTGTGGTCGTTGCCAATGAACGTTTTGTGATGAGAATTCAATTGAGTGTCATTAGGAATCAGCGAGATCATCTTCTTTTTTTTTTTTTTTTTTTTCTTCCAGAAGTCTGACGTTTGCTTCGAAAGTATTTTTGTACTTCAACAATATGCTTGAGGGCTGAAGTGAAATATGTTTTTAAACTAAATGTGAAAGATGGGTTGAGTACCTGTACATAATAATGTGCAGGTAATTTTCTTTTAGAATTTTCCACATTTTTAAAATTTTGTTCTCGTTGTCCGTTATCAGTACGAAAACCTTAATCCCAAATTTCCCTTCACATTCTGTAATTGCAGATTCGACTACAACCGCACACTAGCGTGGTTTTTTAAATACGGTATCGTGTACATTTAATAGAATAAAATTTGAATTCCTGTATGTATGCTAACCCCTTGTATTATATAGTTTTGAACGCTGGACCAACCATCTAATGTTACAACAGTTTATTCTGTTAACTGTACTTCGATTTCTTCTGTAGCTCGATCTAACCGTTTTCCACCAGTTGCTTTTGTGAAATGAGAATTTTAACCAGGTCTCAATAGGTCGATCATTGTTTTAAACTGATTTAATTCGCAACATTGAAAGAAATGTTTGCTGCATAGATAAAAAATGCTGTTGCCATATCTAATATATACTTTTGCTTTCAGTGGTTTTTATTACAAATTCACTCGTTGAACATTGCACTTTACTAAGGGGAATTGGATTAAGTCGGCGCGGTCAATTAATCCTCAGGCGACTTGAAAGAAAGCGGAGCACTATTGAAGTAATTCCGCATGTTAATTTGTTACATGAGAGGAATATTTCAACAAGTTCTAGTTGAGGGTGGTCTTCCGATTAACTAATGAAAATAAAAAGGGATGTTGCAATTGTTTTTACCTTGCATAGAAAGCGATGCACAAATTTAGTCAATACGTTGTTTGATCTTTATAGCTACATATTTTGAATTTTAATATGTTGGATTATTTTAAAATGTCGACTTTAGGAGTGTTTTTGTCTTATACATGAAGTACATATTAACAGAATATATCCATTAGGGTGGGCCGAAATTTTTCTTTTCAGATATTCAGGATTGAGCAGTTATCAAAAGTTGTGTACTGGTACGAAATGAAGCCATATCAAATATGTTGATTTTAAAACAATATTTAACCGGGCCCCCGTGACCCTAAAGTTCCTAATTTTTTGTTGAAATAAAATGAATTTAGGTAATAAGAACATTTTTCCAGACAATACTATTAATACATAAAACATGAAATACATGGTTTTATTATACGCAAGTAGCTATTGAGACCTTAACTAACTTTCATAACTACCATATTAACCACGAAAAACCTTCGTGTGAGCCCAGCTCAGAACTCTCAAACTTTAAGAGAATATCACTTTTTCGCATTTGGATGCAAAATGCACAACACTGGCTTTCCGAAGGCGGCGCTTACATTGCTGAATTCAAATAAACTAGAAACGATATGGCTGCGAGCCTCTCTTCCTGTATTGTCTTGCCTTCGAATTAAGGATATGACTTTGAATTATAAGTCAAAATGCAAAACGATCATTAACCTCATTAAGAAGTAAGATACCTCCATTAAGAGCCAAATTAAAGAAATTTAAGAACGGTGCTCAGAAGTTATTTGATATTTTCTCTTGCAAATGCTGCGATAGAGTAACCTGTAAGTGTGATAAATCAAATTAAATACCGCCGTGGGAGCTCATATTAGATCAGAGAAATCAGACAAATGACGAGTTGCAATGTAGATAAAGCAGAAACCCATAGGCTCAAAAGAAAGCATGACACACAGATCGATTATGATGCTGCGGTACCAAATACAAGAGGGTTACAATCGTTAGCCTCAATCACGCACTTGGAACATACATTAAGTGCTTCCATCCCGAATTCAGACGATGAAAAGTTCGCATGGAGCTATCGTTTAGAGAATAAAATCTAAAGTAAACCTACATAAACCATAGTGAGCCCTAAACAAATGAGTACCGCCAAAGATTTAACAGGTGTCTCGAATAAGTCGGCTGCTAAAATTGTATCCGCTGTTTTAGAAGATATTAATTTACTGAACAAAACTAACCAAGACAAGGTAGTAGATAAAACCAGAATCCGTAGGAAACTAGAAAAAAAAAAAGTTACAGTGTAAAGCTACTAATTTTAAGGGTCTATTTGATGGCCGAAAATACCAAACTATAGTTCTAATTGACAATTGCAGTAGGCAAAGCACTGAAGAATATGCGAATTATATCGATTTGACCGATTGGTCAGAAGTAATAGGAACGAAACCTCTAATTTTGGCTAACGTATCAACAGAAGAACTAACCGAAATGATTGTAGAAAAAGGAGGTTTCACAGTTTGTCACGTTCCCCTTCCACACACAGGCTTTGGAGAGGTGTGTAAAGGTAGTAACAGAATCTTCTTCAGAAGTATGCGGTAGTGTTGCACGAGACTGTTATATTCGCGCAAAACTGGAAGCACGAAACTATCTACCAAGCTTCGAACATAAATCTCAATATTTTGTTCCAAGATTCAACTAAGGAGCTTTAAGTAAGAGGAAGGTGGGTGGGAGGAACTCGCTGTGTAGCCATCTCCACGTGGTGAGTTCTGAGCTGGTTTGGTGTTTGATGGTCAATTTTTCAATCTTACCTTATGTATTTGTGTCCATACTATTATATCTACTAAACACCAATCAGACGAAGAGCTGGACATCAGATCAGAACATTTAAAATCTGGGGTCAAGTTAAAGTATTAGTAATCTTAACCAATTTTCTATACATACTTAAAATAATGGTATATATATTAAAAAAATACAAACTAAATAATACTTTTCGGACCCGCAGGTCCTGGTGAAATATTTTTATCTGCCTCTGTTTTGGGAAAGAAACATGGCATTATACAACTTTTGCACGGTACTCAAACTTAAGTTTCTGAAAACAAATATTTCAATAATATTTTCACTACTCACAACCATATTTTTTCAGCATTAACGTTCTTTCGGGCTCCCGGGGCCCGGTTAAATATATTTTTATCCGGTTGTTTTGGCAAAGAAACATGACATTATAAATTTTGCACGGTACTCGAAGTTAACTTTCTAAAAAATATATTTCAATAATATTTTCACTATTTACAACTATCTTTTTTTTTCTTTCTTAATAAACGTTCTTTAGGGCCCCCGGGGTTCGGTTAAATAACTTTTTTCCCGGCTCTGCTTCTGTGAAGTAACATAACATTACACAACTTTTGCACGGTACTGAAACTTAGCTTTCTAAAAATATATTTTAATAATATTTTCATTGGTCGCTACCTTTTTTTCAAAATTACTGTTTTTTCGGGCCGCTGGGGCCCGGTTAAATATCTTTTTATCCAGCCCTATTTTGGTGAAGAAACATAACATAATATTATACAACTTTTGCAAGGTACTCAAACTTAACTTTCTATATATATATATATATATATATATATATATATATATATATATATATATATAAAATAAATCAATATTTCACTGCTCGAAACTATTTTTTTTTTTAAATTAACGTTCTTTGGGGCCCCCGGGGCCCGGTTTAATATCTTCTTATCCGACTCTAGTTTGGTGAAGAAACATAACCTAATATTATACAACTTTTGCACGGTACTCAAACTTAACTTTCTGAAAATATATTTTAATAATATTTTCATTGGACGCTACTTCTTTTTTTTCAAAATTAGCGTTCTTTCGGGCCCCCGGGGCCCGGTTAAATATCTTTTAATCCGGCTCTATTTTGGTGAGGAAACATAATATAACATTTTACAACTTTTGCACGGTACTCAATCTTAATTTTCTAAAAAAAAAATTTTCGGCCCACCCTAATATCCATTTTAATAAATTCAGCGATTGCAACAACGCGTCCCGTCGACACCACACTCGTGCTGTTTACAGCTTGTTTGAAGTGTTATCAATACGGTTAGGGTAAATTTTCTGCTTGAGTGCAAAGGAAGCCGGTTAATAACTACAAGGTGAGGCAATAGTCTGGATACATGCCTATAAAAGTCGAACAGTGTGAGGAATCATAATGTCGTTTGGTATGGGGTGTCTATAGGTGGGGGCGCAGCTTAATAGGAGCTATGGCGACAGTCTGACCTCTTGAGATCCGACATCTTGGAATTGGGTTGTGTTTTTCAAATTGGAAGGGGGTCATGTAGCATATCATTTTACACTGCCTTTTTCTGAGGAATACACCTATGCAATACTTTTTGTGATATCTTTATTTGTGTAGGAGTTATGACCTGTTAAAGTTTGGGACACCAGTCAGAGTCGGCATTAGAGAATACCCTCAATATGACCTCCATTGCGCTGGATCACAATTGGAGTCTTTTGTTAGTCCTGCTGCACACATCGCATTATCTGTGGGTCAGCAGAGGCACACGCCTCCTCAATACGCCGGCAGTGATGGGTTACGTTGTTGATTTTTACCTCATACACAATTGATTTCAAATGACCCCGCAGATGAAAAGTCGAGGTGTGAGATCAGGGTGTCGTGGTGGCTATTCTATAGGACCCCTCCTACCTATCCAGTGACTTGGAAATTGTTCGTCCAGATACTGTCTGACCTCAGTAGCATAGTGAGGAGGTGCACCGTCCTGTAGGAAGAAAGTTGATATTGTTAATAACCGGCGCGTACTGCGCAGTGGACTTTTCACAACCGATGCTACAAGTGCTGTTCAGTCTCCTCAACTGCGTGTCTTGTCCGCCGTAGATCCTGTTGCACGAAATTTGTCCAATAACTTGGAAACTATCATATGTGGAATGTTATTACTCTCAGGATGCCGGGATTGAAGTCAGTAGCACTCACTCTGGTACTTCGTCTACCACTCATTGTGGATCACCTACAACGATAAAGAAAATTGATCACCTTGCGATTTTAAACTTGAACAGGTCATAACTCGTGCACATATAAAGATATCACAAAAACAGATTGCACAGGTGTATTCCTCAGAAAAAGGCAGTGTAAAATGATACGCGACGTGATCCCTTTCCATTTGAAAAACGTAACCCAAATCCAGGATGTTGGATTTCAAGATGGCCGCCGCTGTTGCCATAGCTCCTATAAGTTGCGCCTCCACCTATAGATACTCGACATTATAATTCCTCACACCGTTCGACTTTTATAGAGATGTATCCAGACTTTTGCCTCACCCCGTATTTGATCGTGGCAAGTATGTATATTAGGAATGGAGTACTTTGGGTCTGAGGAGGGAGAAACACTGGAAGCAGATTCTTCTGTAACAGAAGATACTTCTAAGAACTTTTCCATCAGATAGGATTCGGTATTTAATACTTCTTTCACTAGCTTTACACTTAATCAAGTGGGCGTTTATTATTTCAATTTTACAATTGATTTTACTATTGCAGTATTTATATTTGCACTTTGAGCTCCTCTCAAGTTTTAAACAATTAATTCCACTTATTACTAGTATTGAAATTATCTCCATGAAAGTGATTATAGGCTTTTAGGTGGTAAATGCGAGACTTGCGCGTTGAGCATTAAAAAATACAAAATTAATCTTAAATTACATAGCATACATGAGTTAATACTTAACTCTGAAGAGCATAACTCTTAACGATATTTCTCTTGCACAATAAATGAGAATAAAATGCACACTGCTAATACTTGTACTTAATTCTTAGCGAGCTACGATTGCAAATGATAAGAATAGAACTATTGCAGTATATTAGTCAACTACCGTGTAATCTGGGCTGTCCCGATAGGATAAATGTAAAAACTACATTAAGTATTAGATTGTGTCTTAACGCACAAAGAGTGAAAAAGTGACTGACTGGACGGGGATTCGAACCCGGGACCTCCGGCATACCGTGATGATGCGTTAACCACTATGCCACCCAGTCCGCTTCCCAAAACAACTACTCACTCTCGAGGTCAGTGCTTTCCACTAGGACCACGTGGGTTGCACTACAGACTCCTGCTGTACTTGGACAATCGCTATATCCATATACCGAGCATCTATGACGGTTGTGATTTCATATATTAATGAAAGAGGTAACAACCGATTTCTTTTTAAATACACCAGTCTATAAGACAAAAAGAGTAAAAAGGCGAGCGACTGGACCGGGCCCTCGCTCACAACCACCGTACCGATGTCTCAACCAATCCGCTCCCCGGAACAGCCACTCACCCTCGAGGTACGTGCTCTTCACTCGGGCCACGTGGGTTGTATTACAAGACCACTACTGTGCTTGGACAATCCTAGTGTCCATATATTGAGCACGTATCCCGATTGTGATTTCATATAGGTATTAATGATAGAGGAAACAGCAAATTTCACTCTAGAACGAACAAAGAGTGAAAATCTGACTGACTGGACTGGGACTCGAATCCGGAAATTCATAGCTACAGAGGATTTGTTGTCTTAAAAAATAGGTTATTTCCTCTTTCATTAATATCTATATGAAATCACAACTGTCATAGGTGCTCAATACATGGACATGGGATTGTCCAAGCACAGCAGGGCTGTTTCATTTCAAATCGTACAACGGGTGCCCATCGACCATTTTCAATTCTTATGAAAAAAATATATATTAAAGATAGACATGACCAGAATACAGAAACAAAATGGTTTTGGTCTCTGATGATTTGTAACAGTGTTGCAACCTCTTAATCACCACATATATTTACTTTTTCAGCAAAGTGAGGAATTGACGTTTTGAAAGTATTATTGAGAAAGAACAAAAAGTGCCAGAAATCTTTTTTGTTGTTTATTTTATACTATGTTTTCAATTCTTCCAAACCATACCAAACACAAACATTAGAGGTGTAACACAAACCGTAGCAAAATGTTGAACTTAGAAAAAACTTTGTTGTGCACATATTTCGGATATTTCCTGTGCCTAAATGAAAACATATTTGATTTGTTTTATGCTAGGAATAAATACTATGGAAACATGATATTACAGTAAAAATATTATTTCCTACCTATCTGTACACCACAAGTGAGAATTTGGCATGAAAAAAGTGAAAATTTCAAAATTTGATTATTTTCAAAAACTAATATCTCAAAAACCCCATCTTGAATTTTCATAAAAGTTACATAAAGCGTGCACATGACATTGTTCTCCAGTTCTGTAAAGGCAGACTTGGTATTATTTTTCTGTAAACAGAGAGATTAATTTTTATATTGCACCTTTCACAAGTTGCGAAATAATAGTAAAGTAGTGAACAAAGTGTGGGATTGGCAATAGTGATGTGAGGTGGAAAATTTTCTGTTCTACAAAAAATCAGTAATCAAGTAACAATTCCTCAGCAATCATAAATCATTCGTGTACAGAAATGTAAAAAAGTGAAAGATCTTTTAAAGAATTTGAAAATTTTCATGGCTCAGACAATTTTCAGTACTATGTAGGATTTTTTCATGAATCGAAATATTTTGTCTTATATGGAAAAATTGAATAACTTTTTATGAGTTGGAAAATTTTTATCATTTTGAAGCAAAAAGTAAAACAACTTTTTGTCAATCGGATAGTTTTATTGCTCTGTAGAATCAAGTGAAAGGGATTTTCATAGATCGGAAAATTTTCATCACGATATAGAAACAAGTGAGAAACTTTTCATAAGCCGGTCAATTTTGTATATTATGTATAGTGATGTTAGGTGGAAAATTTTCCACTATATTTAAGTGCACATTGAGCTACAAAATTGAATTTCTGTAGAGGAAAGTTAGTCAGCAACAAACTATAATTTTCAAATTAGCTTTCGGGAACCGAAAAATTTTCTAATATTTCAAGTTGGGAAGTAAACTTTTACACAGTGTTTTTCTCTCTCCCTTCATCTGCGAGCTCCTTCGTTGCTAAGTGGTTAGCATGGGAGACCTGGTTTCGATTCCCAGCGGAAGCTCATGTAGTTCGGATTCCACGTTAATCAATTGGTCCCGTCTTATATAGTCTCGCTGCTGAAAGAGACGTTAAACTCAATTCAACTCCTCTCTCTCTCGCTCGCTCTGTGTGTGTGTATGCAAAGTGCAGAGAACATGAGTTCGTAGAGTACAAATATCCAATTCTATTATTTAAAATTTCAATTTAATAAAAGTCATGAATGTTTTCCGATTCATAAAAACATACTCCACTTATTCCTACATCGTTCTTTAGCCGTAGAATTTATTGGTAATAAATATTGTCTTAAAAAGTTTCATGAAGTGAAAATCTAACGATTCTTCATTTCAAGAATGTTTCAAAAACTTCAATGCGTTCTTCCCTCAAAATCCACCTATCCACCTCTGCTCTTACAATATTAGATTTCGTCAGTTTAATACGTATAAGACGGTTTCCTTATAGCTTTACTACTACTTTTATAGATTTACATTCTGCAACATTTATAAATAAGTAGATTATATATATATATATGTATATAAATAGAGAGAAAGAGAGAGAGAGAGAGAGAGAGAGAAACACTATGTAAATTTTTACTTCCCAACTTGAAATATTAGAAAATTCTCTGGTTCCCGAAATCTAATTGGAAAATTATAATTTGTTGCTGTCTAATTTTCCTGTATAGGAATTGTATATCTCAATGTGCAGTTAAATATAGTGGAAAATTTTCCACCTAACATCACTATACATAATATACAAAACTGTCCGGATTATGAAAAGCGTTTTCACTTGTTTCTACAGAGCAATAAAACTTTCCGATTCACAATAAGTTGTTATACTTTTTGCTTCAAAATGATGAAAATTTTCCGACTCATAAGAAGTTCTTCAATTTTTCCATACGACACAAAATATTTATGAAACATTGTTTCACTTGTTCCTACATAGTACTGAAAATTGTGAGCCATGAAAATTTTTAGATTCTATGACGATCTTTCACTTTTTAACATTTCTATACATGATTTCAATAAATTTTATGAATACTGAGGAACTGTTACTTGATCACTGGTATTTGTTAACAACGAAAAATTTTCCGGAAAAATATAGAAGAAAATTTTTCACCTCACGTCACGGATAAACAACGATGTAGGAATAAGTGGAGTATGGTTTTATGAATCGGAAAATTTTCTGAAAAATTTTCAGTTTCCACTGATTGGCAACACTGCTTTTGATTTAAATTCCACATTCAAGGTATTAGATCACCATAGTTACAATGTAAGTAAATATCTTGATCAATCACAGGTTCAGTAATTACAAAGGCTTATTTTGTGTAAGCGCTCACCAGTGTATCACAGCTGTGCAAAAATGTCTTCAGTAAGCTTTAGAAGGGCCGCAGTGGCTCAATGGTACAGCGTTAACCTCTGGTGCATGGGTTCTCTGGTTCGATCCCAGCTCGCGCCAAGGGAACTTTGTGGTGGACAAACATAGTATGCGTTGGTTTCCTCCGGGTTCTCCCGTTTCCTCCCATTTTCTTCATTGCACCATTTCATTCATTTCTCATCATCACCGTCCCCTTTTAGTACAGTAAAATTAGGCAGAAAAACACCTAAACCCGGGCATCCAAAAAACAAAGGTTTGGCTGTTCCAAATTATTTATTACCCTTTACTCTAAGTGTGGTAAAAAGTCTCCGCAGAAATAGTGTCGGGTTTGGGAGAGGGAAGGGGTAGAAGGGGTAGATTAGAAAATTATTTTTCTCTTTGTTAAAGATACAGTTATATATTTTTGCTCCGCAGATGTCTCTAAATTACAAAATCTCGACATTTCCTCTGCGTATTGTTATTTTTAAATCAACATGCAGCAATGTTTAAAAAATGTAAACGACATTCTCTTGTGTATCTACTTTACCTTTTACGTTTAAAAACCTATTTCTGATAATTTACTATGTCTTCCAAACTAAGGCACAC
>NC_137461.1:89636925-89814406 GCF_964235325.1 Thermobia domestica
CACTGATCAAGTATAACAAGTGGTATTACCGGTAGTTTGAATAACAGTTTTGATTTGCTTTGTGGACGTGAAAACGATCTTATTATCATCGTAAGTATGAGTTGTGTATTGCAACATTGTGTTGATAAAGGTGGTGAACTTATTCGGTTAACTCAAAAAGGGAGAGATAGAATAATAGAGTGTAGTGAAATTGAGCAAGATGGTGTGAAGGAGAAAGTCGAAAAGGAAGTAGTGTTGGAAGTGCATAAGGACTGTCGTAGGCGCTACACTTTAAAACCCAAGCCACCCCCAACAGTTCCAAATCCTGAGCTTAGACAAACTCCCCGTGCTCCATTTGACTTCAAAACACAGTGTTTCTTGTGTGGTCGCCAATGTGTGGACGTATCGAAATGCAGATATCCATACCAAGAATAATTTAGTGAGGTACAGACAGTTGAGTTGATAAAAGGTATCCGTGAAGACGCAATAAGAAGAAATTGTGCTTGGGGACGAGAAGTACTTCTCAGACTTAGCAATGTTATTGACCTAGTCCAATGTGATGGTAGGTACCATAGGTATTGTTTGTCAAGATTCAAGGTAGAAGGCTCAAGTAAACCTGGAAAGCCAGCAACTAGAGGCGGATCAATAGCAGACTCTGAAAGAGCAGCAGCATTTGATAAATTATGTCAATATTTAATTGAGAATGATGAATGCCAGTACACGTTGAAGGAATTACAAAAACTGTATAACGATCTGAACCCTAACGTGGAATCATACGATGACAGGCACCTGAAAAGAAAATTGATCCGGCGTTTTGGTTCCAACATACTTGTAACAGATCTTCCCGGAAGAAGGGTCGTAATTTGCTTCAGTGGAACAGCATCCAGAATCCTGTCGGACGTCTGGTACCAAAATCGGCAAGTTGTTGAAAAAGATGATGAATTGAGAGTGATCAAAACTGCAGCAGCAATAATTCGACGAACACTGAAATCTCAAGCTTATGATTGTTCTCAGTTTCCAACTCTTGAGTAAATTCAAACGGGAAGTCCAGATCTTATTCCAGAATTACTGAAGACACTGCTTTATGAAATCATTAAGCCTACCAGGACAACAGAAGAAAATAAAAAAAAGTACTGAACGGAAAACAATCGCTATTGCTCATTCCATAATTGCAGTATCTCGGCCAAAATTATTTGTGTCCCCTGTTCAATTTGGTACAGCAATGTTCCTTCACAGAAGGTTTGGGTCCAGGCTCTTAATTGACTTACTGGCAAATATGGGGTTCTGTTCTTCTTATAACGAAATATTAAAATTTGAAAGGTCAGTTACCAGTGAGGATAAATTAAACATAAATCAGGGCTATGTTCAGTATGTCTTTGATAATGCTGATTGCAATGTACATACTGTGGATGGTCATGCCACTTTTCATTCCATGGATGGTGTACTGTGTGTGACACCTGAATCTGCGCTCAGTGTTGACACCTGTGTACCTCGGAGGAATGTCAGAACAAAAGAAATTGAACACAGTGGGTTAACAGAATTACAGATATACAAACGTCCAGATACATCTGGGTATACACGTATAACTGCTTTAAATTGGAAAGTAATGGAAATTAAACCTTTATCAGCTATTACCACCCACACTTTGAATATGTTTTTGTTGTCTGGTATTTGGCTTAATGGTTCGTGTACCGATAGTTGGCCTGGTTGGAGTGGTTGTATGGAAAGGCTGCATGCTGGAGAACCGTATGAAACATCAGCAGTTTTGGCTCTTCCATTTGTGAATTTAGCACCCTCAAACCCTTACACTATTTACACCGTTCTCCTTTATGCTGCTCAGGAAGGTGCTAAGCAGGGTCAGGCTTGCACGATGGTTACGTTCGATCAACCATTATATGCCAAGGCTCGGGAAATTATAGCTGCAGCCCCTCTCAGCAACCCTCTGAACTCTCTATTCATTCGCTTTGGAGGGTTTCACTTTCTCCTTTCTTTTATATATCAGTAGGTCACATAATGGCTGGAAGTGGTTTGGAAGAGGCGTGGAGTCAAGTACACGCAAAAAACAGCATTCCGAAAATGATGCAGGGGAAAATATATTCCAGATCTATTCGTGCTTTGTTCCTAACCCAAGAAGCCCTTATAACAGTTTTCCTTGAGACACACGATCCCGATGTTAACAAGGAAGATTTAAATGCACTCTATTCGCAATTAACTTCTTGGACAATAGGTGCTGATGAGATAGTGAGGTCTACTGCAGTCACGAAATACTTTCGATGAGCAGCTGCAGAATTTCAAGGAACATGGTAGAACACAAAAATTGTGGATTCAATTCATAGAAATGGTATATCTTATCAAAATGTTCATAAAAGCAGAGAACTGGAGATTTTTACCTCCATCTTCACTGTGTGCAGCAAATACTGCCTTTTCTCCATGCCACAGGACACCTGAATTATGCGAAATCGGCGCATGTGTACTTGCAAGATCGCCTACATCTCCTGAGTATATTACCCGAAGAAGAGTTCGACAAATTTATCATCAGAGGGTTCTTCACCATTCGCCGAAGTAACAAATTTTGGTGCGGTGTTTGGACCGATATGACCATCGAACAAGTGTTAATGCGGGCGATGAAAAGCAGCGGTGGGTTGACTGGTGGCAGAGGAATCACTGCATCAACTATCGCTACATGGGTGAAGTCGATGCCTGCAAGCTCCAGAATCGTAGAGGCAGTTGAGAGATTTACATCTATTAATTATGCTTCCTCAGAGCAACACGCAGAGTTGCGTGATGCAAACCAGAAGCTAAATGCCAAGCATCTAAAAGTTTTAATAACTTGGTTTCGACTGCACAACCCTTTTACAAAACCTTCTCAGCTGTCTTCTCTCTCTACAGGTGTATTGACTGACTCTACTACAAATTGTGACGAGGCCAGTGATATTGGTCTTTCTGCAATAAAAGAGATCGAAGGGCTGAAATTCAATGAAATCCATTTAAAAAGAAAGTATACCGTCAAATCGTTAGCAGCCGTGACAAAATCTGTCACCATCCGAAATGACACCACTCACGTCAACCCCAACCAGTTGTTCCATCGCATGGTTTGTAGTGTGAGAACAGAAGAACATTTAAGAGAAATAATTAAATATGAACTATGTACATACCATCCCTCACTGTTCGATGAAACTGGTTTGATGTGGAAAGGAACCAAGTCTTCAATCCTAAAAGTGTTACCAAGTGCAGGAACCAATCCACCTCCTGATGATGAGATGGCACTGAGGTTATCATATGTGGTCGATGGAGGGCATCTTCTACATTGTGTT
Organism: Thermobia domestica; assembly: GCF_964235325.1. Taxonomy (NCBI): domain Eukaryota; kingdom Metazoa; phylum Arthropoda; class Insecta; order Zygentoma; family Lepismatidae; genus Thermobia; species Thermobia domestica. The sequence continues at coordinate 89,640,219 of NC_137461.1, forward strand.
GTTTGGCAACGCCCTGCAACGTTTCAAGTAATATGCCGACAATATAGTGAATATGTTCTCTCCCATTACGGAAGAGCTACTGTCGTGTTCGATGGTTATAGGAAAGAACTCAACACAAAAGATGAGGAACATCTGCGAAGGTCTCGCTCAGCTAGCAACATAGATGTGAAAGTAGAAGACCACATTCACGTCACCTTTAGGCAGAGTGATTTCCTTGCCAACCAGAACAACAAGGAACAGTTAATATCCCTTCTGACATTACACTTGAAGGAAAGAGGGTGTCATGTGCTTCAAGCATATGGGAATGGAGGTGCGAGTAATAGGTGATGATACTGATCTGTTGGTTTTGTTAATTACTCTTGCTCCCCCATACTGCAGCTTACGCTTAAAGATGATTGTGCCTGGTAAAGGAAATCAGTCAAATAAAATTTACAATATTCAAGAAATGCAGCATGAAATAGGGGACATGAAGGAAGTTCTGTTGTGTGTTTATGCCTTTACAGGCTGTGAATCTGTGTCCTCAATATATAGGAAAGGTAAGACAGCCCCATTTAAAAAAGTTAAAAGTGATGAGGAACTCAGAAAAAATTGCTTATTTTTAATTATCCTAATGCACAGGCAGACGATATTGCTGAAGCTGACCATGATTTTTTTTTCTATCTTTATATGATTCCCACAAGACACGAAATTTGGATGCTTTAAGTCACCAGATATATTTAATGACAGTTGCAAGACAGCCAGTGCAAGGTGAGTTAGCTACTCTACCTCCAACGAAAGCTGCAGCAAGGGAACATTCACTGAGAGTCTACCACCAAGTGCAACAGTGGAATGGATTCAAGAAAAACCCACTAAAATGGGGCTGGAAGAAGGTCAGTGGATATCTGCGTCCAACACCAACAACTCTTGCTGCTGCTCCAAATGGTTGCTACGCCTCATCTCTTGTTCATGCACAGAAGTGTGTTTAAGCGACTGTGATTGCCGAAGAAGTGCCCTTCAGTGCACAACCATGTGTACTAACTGCGCTAGATATGGATGCAGTAATACAGATTTTGCCACTGATTCTGATGCGGAAGATGTGTTGACAGATGACAAGGATATGCAAAAATTATCTGAAACAAATTCAGATAGTGATGAGAATGAAGAGAAATGAAAACTCTCTGTGCTTAATGCGTTAAGGTAATAATTTTCGTTTTAGTTTTGTCTAATTATATATGTTTTTTGCTTTCCATACAGTAAACTCTAATTATCCTTGTAATTGGGTGGCGCGGCAAACTTATACCGGACAGTGCGCAAAATGGACAAAGAAGAATACATCTACACAAAATTTCTTTTGGACAATTTAATCGATCATTTGAAAACAGACGCATGTTATGTGGAGCTACAATGCATACCTCTTCTTAATGTCAAATTGAATTGAAATTTACAGGTGAATCTCTACAAATAACATTATTACTACCTAAACAGACAAGTTTGTTAATTTGCTTTCTCATAAAAAAAAGTCCACTGGCTTTGTTTTTAAGCGTTAAAATACCTTTTCCTTTTTGTGATTTTATTTTCCTACGTAGATTTTCTTCAGTATAGAAGATGGCGGATAATCCAGAGTTTACTGTATTTGTTTTATAGGTGTCAAGCACATAGATTAGATGTCAAGGATTGTATATTAAAGTATTACTTATATTATGAATATGCTTTTGATCAACAATATTATCATTTTTCTAAACTAATTTCAACAACTCATACCAACGCCCCCCTCTCCCCTCAAAAACCCGACAGTCTTTTGGCGGAGACTTTTTACCACATTTAAAGTAAAGTGTAATGAACAATGTGGGACACTCACACCTTTGTTTTTTTGGATGCCCGGGTTCGGAGCTAATTTTACTGTACTATTTAGCCTAGCCGGCATAGCCGTGGGTCGTAAAACTCAAAAACATTCATTTAATTTTTGAGATTTGGGATGTTTGCCAATGATAACTTTGGATCTCTTCCTGCAACACAACCATCTAGTTCTCAGCAAAATCAGTGTGCAAGACCAAAGTATCACCAGCTGATCTACTTGATCTTTTCTCAGCAACAATGGCCTCTCATTGAGTGCTGCGGATGTGAGCAACACGATCCAGTTGTTTGCCAGTCAGTATTTTTGACACTAGATTTTATCGAACCTGTCCTTGGTCAATGTATTTACTTAAATAGTTACTATGGTGATATAACATCTTGGATGTGGAATTTAAATCAAAAGCAGTGTTACCAATCCCACACTTTGTTCACTACTTTACTATTATTTCACAGCTTGTGAAAGGTGCAATATAAAAATTCATCTCTCTCTTCGCAGAAAACTAATACCAAGTCTGTCTTCACAGGATTGGAGAACAATGTCATGTGCATGCTTTGTGTTAACTTTTATGAAAATTCAGGATGGGTTTTTTTTTGAGATATTAATTTTTGAAAATAGTCAAATTTTAAAATTTTCACTTTTTTCATGCTAAATTCTCACTTGTGGTGTACAGATAGGTAGGAAATAATATTTTTACTGTAATATCATGTTTCCATAGTATTTATTCCTAGCATAAAATAAATCTTGTGTGTTTTCATTTAGGCACAGGAAATATCCGAATTATGTGCACAACAAAACTTTTTCCAAATTCAACAATTTTGTTACAGTTCATGTTACACCTCTAATGTCTCTTTGGTATGGTTTGAAAGAGTTGAAAACATAGTATAAAATAAACAACAAAAAGGATTTCTGGCACTTTTTGTTCTTTCTCAATAATACTTTCAAAACGTCAATTTCTCACTTTGCTGAAAAAGTAAATATCTGTGGTGATTAAGAGGTTGCAACACTGTTACAAATCATCAGAGAGCAAAACCATTTTGTTTCTGTATTCTGGTAATGTCCATCTTTAATATATATTTTTTTCATAAGAATTCAAAATGGTCATGGTACACATTTCGCTACCACGTGTACGATTTGAAATGAAATGGGCCAACAGTGATTTTGTGGTACAACCCATGTGGTCCGAGTTGAGACCACCGACCTCGGGAGTGAGAGAGTGAGTGGCTTTCTGGGAAGCGGACTGGGTGGCGTACTGGTTCACGGATCGGCACAGTATGCTGCAGGTCCTGAGTTTGAGTCCTGGTACAGTCAGTCACTTTTTCTTTCGTGCGTTCTACAGAGCTCTGGTGTGTTAAAAAAATCGGTTGTTTCCTCGTATACAAATATGTGTCTCAAAATTTACCACAGGTTTCGTCCATCTTCAAAATGTGAATTGACGAGTCTTATTGAATTTCTTATTTCTGAATAACCATGGAAATATTTTTGTGTTTGATGTGATTTTCTTGATTTTTAAATCTCATTTATTAATTTAAACTATTTATCAGTATGTTCAATAACTTCCCATATCGTCAGGGAATGATATCTGGATACTGTATATGACATTCTTTTCATCTGTCGTGCTTATTAAATTGTTTTCACATAGTTGAATGCCAATGGAACAGTGGTGGGAAACTCATGAAAAATGTTATTGCTGGAATGGAGGGCAGGGAATCGAATCCTAAATCTAATTTCAGGTAGGCTTTCGTCGCTAAACTTCGTCCAATATTTCCATTTTCTTGTTTCCTCCTCGTAGTAAATATTTCCCAGTGTAACTAACATTTCTGAAGGGATACTGTTTATTTAGTTAATGTAATAACTATTTTAGATTTAGTTTTACAGTGATTTGGAACTTGTTGTAAAAGTTAGTGTCCCTGGTAAATAAGTGGCATAGCAGCCGCCGTCAAATGTTCCAACTTCAACTCTCTGACAGTTTGCCAAGCAGAATTCTGGTTTTGCTGTGTGCATACTTTCTAATGACTACTCATTACAGTCATTCTTCCTGTTAGATAGTGTTACGATCATTCGTAGTTCTAGACAGAAATGATTGTCGAACACTCTCAAGAGTTAATTTATTTTGTGCTATATTTTTAAACAAGATCAAGAAAATCATGAAATCATATAAAGTAAATGTGTCACGTGGTTGCATGTCCCTGAAATGCAACCATAGGTATATTTGCTATAGTATAAGAGCAAGAAGTTGTATTACTAACTTGCAATCGTTAACAAGGAAGTGAAGTTACATTTAAGTATTATCTACTACAAAATTATTATGTATGCCTAATGAGTAATTTGAAAGTATCTCCTCATACTTCAACCGTATGGGGGTTTGTATCGCAAGTTCAACGGGATTTTGAAACATTTAGGTATAGCGCTAGTTAGTTCGTAATGAACTCCATCGGTTTCGAGCTGTGCAACTTGGAAGTATTGTCCGTTGTTTTTGACAGCGTATGACTTGGAAAAGACGCATTTTCTGACCTGTTTGTTTATTAGGAATATTTTTGTTTCTTGTGATGGTGCTTCACATAAATATCTTCTACACAAGTTTTTACATATACACAAACATTTAAAAAGGAAGAAAAAAGAGGATTTGCTCAGTGGCAGAGTATTTATCTCTGGTGCATGGGGTTCCTGGTTCGATCCAGGCTCGCGCTAAGTGGGCTTTGTGATAAACACCATGGCGTGGGTTTTCTCGGGGTTCTTCCCTTTCCTCCAACTTTTCTCGTTCCACAATTTCATTTATTTCCCTTCATCTCCTTTGGCCTCCACGGCATGACTGTGGGACTTAAAACTGCAAGATTTCGTTTCATTTCGTTTAACCTTTCGTGCATAACAACCTTATATGACGCAGTAATATTATTTTTCTAACACATCAAAGTTAGTCGATGTTACGAGATTTTTCTTCCACGGATACATCAAGGCTTCAAGCGAGTTGCTTTAGGTTTCAATTGTTGCTCCCAAGGTGGAGGGTGCTGTATTGTCCCCATGATACTCAAGGTCATGCATTTAGAGCATGTGTTCCTCACTGGTTTCAACTTGCTATTTTATGTGAAGTAGATTCAATAAATTAGAAGACAATCCAAAGGTTTAAAAAAAAAAAAAAAAAGTTTTATATTTCTAAACATCCAAGAATGGGTTCCATAACTACTTTTATCATACGTACTGGTAATTATACCCTTTTTGCAATTGGAATTTTATAAATTCCAAACGAATTTTCACTATTTTTTCCCATGTCATGTATTTTCATGACATAATCAAACATGTTGAGTTGTTCTTCCTCTTTCCAATAGTCTTACTGCCAAGTCGATAGGTTAATAATAATAATAATAATAATAATAATAATAATAATAATAGATTTTTCACAGCTTCTCTGAAAGTACTTCGTTGCAAACCACAGTTTTTTGAACACCTTGTATATTTTCTATATATGTGTTCGAGATATTTTATTTACTCTTTTCGTAACTCTTACCCCAAACCATTAATGGATGTAAAATTTTAGAAAAATCGGTGATATCAGGTCAAGTGCTTCGTTGATTTGACGTGGGATGTAAGTATCAATTATAAATAAATAATTAAATAATGCTTATTAGACAAACCGGAAATTACTGGAAAAATAATGTGATAAAAGGGAGGTCGTGATGTGAAATAAGTTGATAAAGCCTGATTTTGGAATATACATCATACGGTAACCCATTACAATTTAGCGCTGTGGCTCAGTGGTGCGTAGGTTTCTAGTTCGATCCCAGCTTGCGCCAAGTGGGCTTTGTGGTGGACAAACACCGTGTGTGTTGGTTTTCTCGGGATTCTCCCGCTTTCTTCATTCTACCATTTCATTAATTTATCATCACTGTCTCCTTTAGCTGACACGGCATAATCGTGGGACATAAAACTCAAAGGTTTCATTTTCCATTGTTATTTAGGTGTTCCTGTTGTAGTAATTTTTTCTTATTTTTTTTTTTTTTACATGAAATATTTTAACATCTGATATGTAAATCATAGGTTAGCTTTTTTTTATTTTTTTATAGTGGTTAGTAATCATTAATGGTTGCTTTGTATTTTCAGACTGGTTGGATAATGGAAATAATAAAAAGGCTTTACAGGAAGCAGAAAAAGTTCTCAAAAAACAGCCAAATTTTCAGTGTGCAAAGGTGAGCTATGTGCATTGGTTTTTCTTAATAGTGACTATTTTAGAAGGGAAAAGGTACGGAAACCTATTACTTCAGTAATCTTGATTAATTAAATATAATTAATTATCGCCTTCTTTCGTTAAAAAACGGTAGAAGAACAGAATATCTTGAAAGCTATTGTCTCTTGGTATCCTACGATTTCAAACTATTCCAGTGTTTCCTCCAAAACACTTTATAATTTCAGATACAATGAAGGAACTACCACTGACTTGTCACTGAGTGATTCAAGTTAATTGTTAAGTGATCTAAACATTTAGTAGCTTATTAAACACTCGTAATCTCAGGTACGGTGTGAACGTGAATGTATATACCACTGAAATCTATTGTATTAAAATAGAAAGTATTTCATAAAATATCTTTGCGTAAAAAGCAGTGTTGAATATCATAAAATCAACTATCAGTATGTGTAAAAAACAAATAAAATTTAATTACACTGAGCAGTGCAAGAATAGAAACCAGTGTGCCCTATCTCAGCAGAATAAAGTCAGAAATAGACTGACTGTGTTTGTTGGAGGGAATATGTCTGAGAAGTCCAGTGTGTACTTTTTTTTTTTTTTTTTTTTTCTTACCTGCTCCAAGAATTATTTCCTCAATATGAACTGAAAAGAAACTTGTCAAGACTTATTGCATTGACTTTTTTTTTTTTAAAAAAAAAAGATTGTATTATTATTATTATTATTATTTCAGTGTTTGTAAATCCTAACATGACTTTGTTGCTGTTTTTATATATTTGTTCATTGTGTCTGTTGTTGGTTGTAGAATGTAGATTTCTCGCACATTCGTTCTAAGCAGTTCATAATTTCCCTTTCTTTTTTTAATGCAATAATCATAAAATATGATAACTTTTTCATTGATACGTTTGAACGTAGAAATTAGTTTTTACAGCAGAATACATTTAAGTACATTAGATATTACTGTTATGCTAATGACATTTTACTACTTGTACGTGACGAAAATACACTTATATAAATATTTGAACAATTCAACAATTAGCATCCTAGGCTGGAGTTCACCCTCGAACATGAATCTGATAACTGTCTTCCATTTTTAGACTTACTGATTACCCAATCACACAACAAATTTATAACAAAAGTATACCAAAAACCTAATACAGGCACTAGTTACATACAACAGTCAGCTCATCCGCCAATCTGCAAGGCCAATATTTGGAAGAATTGCTTTCGCAGGGTATTATTAATTTGTGATCGTCCAAAATATCTTAATGACGAAATACAGTTTTTATTATTATTAAAAAAAAACAAAAAAAAAAAAAAAACTACAAGTTGTGTACTTTACAAAAATGGTTTATTCAAGCGTAGATGGGTGCAGGCTCCAAAAACAGTTATTTCCAAAGAAGCAAAAACTAAATAGAAATTCCTTATTTTCCACAATTATCGGCAAAAAATGAGGGTATTCTTGCAAGCATAACATATCTGCTTCAAGTATCCCCCCGCCCCCAAAAAAAGTTTAAACAAACATCTCACCGGATTTAAGAGTTATTTTGTTGATCCCCTAAATAAGTCCGGCATTTGCCGCGTTCAATGCGAATGTAACTTCTCATATATAGGCCAAACGAAACGCAATATTAACACTCGAATTAAGGAACATATTGAACAATCAAAAAGGTCACAAGAAGAGGGCATATCGGGATTGGCGCTTCATTTAAAACAACATACACATAATATAAAATAGGTTAATGTAATAGGTTCAGCAAAAACAAAGAAAACAAGGGGAGATTAAAGAATCATTCTTTTCATAAATACAAACCTGTTTTGAATCTGGATACTGGCAACATTGATAGATTTTGGTTACCAATCTTTGATGCATATTTTGAATCTGGCAATGACGTAACAAACACCGCACTTCCTTCTATTCAGTTCACTACTTTTTGCACTTCGCTCTGCTCGTGACATTTCAAATATTTTTGTGGTATGTATTCCATGTTTTACACCTTTTATCTCCTATCCGTTTTAATTCTTTTCATCTTGCCACTGAGGACGGAACCAGCTTTGAGTTCCGAAACGTTTGAAAAATATTTAGGCTTTCCAAGGGAGGATTCATTGGTAAGTAGCCAATCTTTTGTTAATTTATTTGAATAAATGTTTTTTATTCACTTATTTCAGGTTTTGAAGGCGTTGGCTCTACTAAGGCTCGGTAAGGAACAGGAATGTGAGCAAATTATAGATAGTGTTCAGGAAGAAGTGCCTACTGATGACTCTACTCTACAAGCAATGACAATTTGTCTAAGGGAGATACATAAGTGTAAGTATATTTAATCTTAATCTCTGTTAATCTTAAGCTAAAGCAGGCATGTACAAGTTGGAACTGGGGCGAATCCGTCATAGAGAAGTTACTGGCGTACGAGACAACGTGTAACTTCTTACATGAATTGAATAGTCATATTGAATAGAGAAACTTGTTCGTCGTGTACTAACATCATAGGAGCAGAAACTGTTACAATGATAATCAAAATATTTACTAACTAACTAACTAAAAAAAATCTATTATCATTTTAGTGGGAATCGTGCTTTGTAATGTTTTGGACCAGTCTGAATAAGTTTTATATTGCGCGATCAAGGGTTGGAATAATTTACAAGAAATAAATTTTCAAGAAATAAAATTATCAAGTAATACATTTCCAAAAACGGTTCAGGTGGGCTGGGTGAAAGTGTTTAGTGGGCCTGGAACGAGTCGTCGTACATGGTTGCGTTAAAGGTCCTTGAACGCTTTGCAAAATAATTTAAAATATTACGATAAATGGTATTAAGATGTCTTGTACCTTGATTTTGCGTCAGTACATATATACAGAGCGGCCCATTTTAATCTTTCCACGAAAATGTCTCGAAAACGGTTGAACATAAATGAACCGAACAAAACCTCAAATAGGGAATGCCATGGGACACGCCGATTGGTGCCTCCCAGGGCCGCCTTTGATGTTGGCCCGGGGCCCAACTTTAAAATTTTAAGTAGAAGCATGTGGTGAGTGATACATCGTTCGATAGATCTTTAAAAACTAAGACAGCGTTGTGGCAAAAGATTTTTCATATCGGTTACCGTATTCAAAATAGCTGCCAAGACATGGAGCATGTATCAGATAATACGTCCAGTACCCAAATATGAAAACGGCTGAACATAAATGGACCGAACAAAACCTCAAATAGAAAATGTCATGGGGCACAGCGATTGGTATTATCGCGGTGGCTCCCAGGGCCAGCCATCATGGGCGCTCAGGGCCGAACTTTAAAATTGTATATACATGGGGTGAGTGATACCTCGTTCGACATATCTTTAAAAACTAAAGAGCGATATTGCAAAAGGTAGTTCATATGGGTCATCATTTTCAAAATGACCACTAAGACGTGGTACCTGTATCAGATAAAACGTTCAGTACCACTAATATGAAAACGGTTAAAGATAAATGAATAAAATAAAAATTCGAATAGGAAATCGCAGAGGGTATTTATGATTCCACGGCTCGGGAATAATGCAACAGAGAAAAAGTTTATTAAAGTATAATTGAAATAATGCAAAAGATGAAATTTAATTCTTAGAAAATTATCTTTCCGATCTCCCTCTGTGAGTGAGTGAAGCGGGAATGAATGGTAAAATCTCGAATGAGAACCCCATTTTTACTTGCAATAGGTATGGTTTGTCTGAAACACTTGTGTGTACTAGCGACTCGTACTGTATTGAATTATAAGGTGAAATTCAAGTTTAACACCCATTTTTTTTTTCAAAGTGTGATTAGATGGGAAAAAAGAAGGAACTGAAATGAGAAGCAAGGGTTTTAGTAATACTTTTTGGAACTTGCAGACATTTTGCGCACTTCTTCGCCCCTAATAATTTAACGCAATGCATGCAAGATGTTTAGGAGGCATCTGCATCAGTATGTCCGGTTTTGTTACTGAGGATAACAACTGAGATTACCGCTGAAAGTTATTCGGAATATGTAACTGTGGACAACATTTCAGTGAAGTTCATATTTTATCACATGCAAGAAGACATAGAAAGAAAAGAATCCAACCAATATCGTGCAGATGACTGTTGAACAAAACCAACGTTTGTATACACTGTTCTAAAATTGCATTGTTCGACAAATTTGTTTCGCATTTCAGTTGATTCATTTTTGCATCAAATCATTGCCTCTAGTCAAAATGAAAGGTACCGTTTAAAAAGAATTTTACACACTTTATCCCATTACAGAGACATCTATCTCTTATAAAAACACACTTCAGATAACTTTGTTTCGTAGATACAATTTGTAAAAACTAAGGTTCTCATTTGCAATTTCATCGTTCCTGCCCGCTTCACCAACTCACGGAGGGAGGTTGGAATTTTCTAGTAATTAGATTTACTCTTTTCTATTATAGCACTTTCATTCTAATCATCTTTTCCTCTGTTGCAACATTTCCGAGTCGTGGAATGATAAATATACTCTGTGATTTCCTATTCGAATTTTTGTTTTGTTCATTTATCTTTAACCGTTTTCATATTAGTGGAACTGGACGTTTTATCTGATACAGGTACCATGTCTTGGTGGTCATTTTGAAAACGGTGACCCAAATGAACAATCTTTTGCAATATCAATCTTTAGTTTTTAAAGATATGTCAAACGAGGTATCACTCACCCCATGTTTTCATATACAATTTTAAAGTTCGGCCATGATCGCCCATGAAGGGTGGCCCTGGGAGCCACCGCGATAATACCAATCGATGTGCCCAATGACATTTTCTATTTGAGTTTTTGTTCGGTTCATTTATGTTCAAATGTTTTCATATTAGAGTACTGGACGTTTTATCTGGTACAGGTACCATGTCTTGGCGGCCATTTTGAATACAGTGACCGATATGAAAAATCCTTTGCCACAACGCTTTTTAGTTTTTAAAGATCTATCAAACGAGGTATCACTCACTCCTTGTTTCCATTTAATATTTTAAATTTGGGCCCTGGGGCCCCATGAAGAGCGGCCGTGGGTGGCACCGTGACATCATCATTCGATTTGCCCCATGGTATTTCCTATTTGAGTTTTTGTTTTGTTCATTTATGTTTAAACGTTTTTGAGATATTTACGTGGAAAGATTAAAATTGGCCACCATGTATAAACTTTTCCATGGTTGTAACAGACTATACGAATCTATTGTTGAGCACTCAGTTTAATGCGAAGGACTATATAGGTTCGATCACCGTGCGAGCTTGTGGTGGCCATTATTTTATTTGCACCTGGGATTGAGGTGGCTCAGTGGTATTGCGTTCACCTCTGGTGCGTAGGGCTCCTGGTTCGATCCATCTCACGCCAAGTGGTCTTTGTTGGGAGGCAGACACCGTATGGGTGAGTTTTCTCGGAAGTTCCCCCGATTTCAATCATTTTCTTCATTCCATCATTTCATTCATTCCTCATCACCACTGTCTCCTTTAGCCTAGACGGCATAACGTGGGACGTAAAACTAAAAGATTTCATTTATTTATTTATTTTAATCCGCACTGTAGAGATTTTTATGTGTTATTTCCTCCACTTATCATATCACTCTTTTAATAGAAGAGTGACAACTCAAAATCACCAACTTTTCAGGAGAGTGATTTAAATATTTTCACTGTTCGAGTCTACAAGGACGAACAAGCAACACAATTTCTCCCTTGGGGGAAGGAAGAGTTGAGTGAATGCACAAATGTCGCAGAAGTAATAATAATAATAATAATAATAATAATAATAATAATAATAATAATAATAATAATAATAATAATAATAATAATAATAATATAGTCTTTAAAAATGGTTTCATGTCAATAAGGATCGTTTTTGAATTCTACTACTTTTGGAGCGATATGTAATAGAAATTCAACCCTTAGAGGTATTTTGTAAGGTAGAGTTGTCCGAAGATAACAGGAGTGCCACAGTCCATGTAATCTGAGTTGTTCGGTACGGATTTCAAGAGTAATAAAATGTATAAGGTAGTAATAGAATGTAATAGACTATTTAGGGAGCGGACATTTTTTTCAACCTGCAGGTATTTCATGACCAACTGCCACATTAACGATATAAAAGACCATAGTTTTATACTAAATATGCCTGCGATATAAGTGTATTTCATAATACATGCATTTTGACTTATATGCTGCAATGAAATTTAAGAATGAAAAAGTGGATCGCGGATCGTAATTTCACCACCAAAACCATTGTTGTACTTGACAACTCGTGCTCAAATTAGTGAACACTCAGCGTGAGTTGAATTAGGAATTACATGAGGAAGATAGTTGGATTGAAGCGCCCCTTGTCAGGACTAAGGTTATGTGAGACATGAACGTACAGTTTGAAATGGAATCGAATCACTGTAGTATGTTCACATTTCAAGACCCGGAAATTTCAAGACTCCCTCCTCTCCACCCGGAATCGAACACAGAATTCCATGCACCAAAGGCACGCGCAGCTGCTGGACCAGCAGGGAGGGCATCATATGCAAAAGAGGGAGTATATGAGATGAAAGGACGCACAAATGTAGAACATTTTCAAATTTCTAGAAAACTTTGATACTTTGTAATTACAAACCCATGACAGGATAAGTTAAATTTATATTAATTAGAAGAAAAGAATTGAAAAAAGAAATTCTATTTTTTTCCCCGTTTCGTGTATATACAATTGACATCGTAATTTTGAACGAGGGCAGGTATAATTACTCCACACCGCGCCTTGGGTCTCGCCCACGCTTCAGGTTTTTATTGTCGTTGTACGGTCACGAAAGGTTATTTTTGATAAACTTTCCTATCGTGAAATTGAACAATTTTGAGCCGTGAAAACCTGAGAAAGCCGTGAATTCGATTGATGGGAACCCTATGCCAACTAAGAACTGTTGTTTACTCCATTCCTTGACATCATTTGCGCCAACTTATACAGCTGAGTTCTTTTCCTTACTATGAAGTTCCGTTTATGTTTAGTAAAGAAATGAAGTATAGGATACAAATTGTGTACTTAAATTCTGTATTGTATACTTATTTTGTTTCATGTCTTTTTTAAACATCATATAGAAACAACACAAGTCAGTTTTGCCTGTATCCTCTCTAAAATAGATATTTTTGAGGCTTAAATACACTCAAAGGAGGTAGAAATGGAATAGCATAATAAATGAATTTATTATTTTTAAAAGATAGAAATATTTATTGTCGAAGTTAATTTAATGACACATAAAACATGCAATCTTAATGTTAAATTAGCCACCTTCAGCACCAGAATTTTTGAAACTGAAGAAATGTACTCATATGCAAAACTAAGAGTAATTCGAAGGAAACTGTCAAATGCCTTGAGTTTATCCCAGGACGAGTCCTTAATTGTTTACCACACGTGATTTCGATGTTACCTCTTGGCGGCATTGATTACACCCTTGACTTCGGGTATGTGACGAGCGCTTTTTTAACACGCCAGTAGCTGTGTTTGAGACGCCACATATGGCTTATACATAGCCATAATGATAATGTTACGTGTGAAAAAATTATTAGGCGACTCGAGAGTGGTCGGACCCAGTTGGAAGTGTCACGTGAACTCAGTGTTCTACAGAGTGTAATCTCAAGGATTTAGCAACGATTCCAACAGGGTGAAAACGTCGTAAGTTTGGCGGAGGCTCTCCATTGAGTATCTCTCCGCTAGAAGATCATTTATTACGCCTAACAACCAGACTCAATAGGCGTAGCAACGTCTCAGTTCTCAGTACTTATATTGCTGCTGTTACAAGAAACACAGTTTCAAGGTTGACAATATGCAGACGATTAGGTGACAGATACCTATGTACACTCATATCCAAAATGATTTGTCGCTATAAAATATAACTGTCTTCTTGTAAGAGTGTAATTTGATAATGATTTTGCAGGGTACTTTTAATACATATACTATGTGTATAATCGGGAAATGTATATTTCTGGTAAATTTCATAGGAAAAGAATTATAAATACGAAAATTAGAATGAGTAAAACAAAATGTTGCTAAATGGACAAGAAAGTTTTATTTTAGTTTCATTATTCTTATTTACTGCACTTTTGACATGAAAATTGCCACATACATGTCTTTGCCGATTATACACTTACTAACATTGTAAGAAATACCGGGCGAATTCGTTATCAAATTATATTCCTGCAACAACATATTTATAGACATGCGACAAAAATTTTGGACATGAGCGCCTGGACCAAGTGACAAGCAAAATATATTCCATAATTCCACTGCAAGGAAGATTTCGTTTTAATTGTGTAGAGAACATCACGCGTGGTACCAGGAGCAATGGAGTCGTATGAATCCGGGTTTAGTCTCACTAGTGATTCTCGACATGTATTCATCTGGAGAAGCATAGAACACGGTTCCTTCCGTCTAACATTACTAAACTGTCGTTACAGGGGTGGAAGAATTATGGGGTGGGATGATTTCATCCTAGCATCTCGCACTTCCCTGCATGCCTTCTCACGGGGTGCCAATACATGTGTATGGTATCAGGGTTCCACGGGGTGCCAATATCCAGGATCAGTAGGTTCTTCTGTTTCAGGTTGCAGTGGGCTTTGATGTAATTCTCATGGATGATGATGCATGTCCACATCGTGTTGGCATTGCTGATGAGTGCCTCAAGACTGAGGACAAACTATTTGATTACCCAAGTCGATTATAATATGCGTGGGAGGTGTTTGGTAGGATAATTAGACGTCGTCACGTTCTCTATGATCCTTTTCCAAGCTCAGGGAGGCACTGGATCGAGAATGGCAAGCTATACCATAGCCACTTGTGCTGCATATCTCGCAGTGAGGAGATTACGCACACTACTGATTTCTCTCTACGTAACGTTTTTTGTGGAATACCTCATGGGCACATTTTCTGATCTCACGCTCCTATGCATTTTCGTTTCTGTTGTTCATTATGTTCGTTTTGTAATGCCCACTTTTTGCATATGCTCAATCACGTGTCGTCATCCTCGTATTACACAAACACATGACACGATACAGAGGGATTATCATTAGACTACAGATTGCTGGAAAGATGCATGACGCAGGAAAGCCATAGAAGGAATGAAAGGTGAAAATGGTATATGACATCAGGAATGATGGAACACAATGTATTATAAACAGAATTAAATATATCATTTTATGTACACTTTCGTTTATTATTCGTGGTACATCAAATGTTGACTTCAGTCAGTTCGCATCTTCAGCTGTACACAGACTATTAGATAACGTACTTGGCATAGTAATATTCATATTAACATAATATACACTCTGAGGCCAATTCATCAGCCATAGCTCTGCTTCCACAAAAGACCGTTTTCCTAGCATATAACATTACGCATAATTAATATTAATAGTAGTACTTTATAACGCAATTCAATATTTTATATATATGTATTTAAGATATATTTAAGTATTTCATATTTCTGTTTCGTCGTACACTATTTCACTGGAATATCATTAGTCAGCCGTACAGAATGTGATTACAAATATGGTTAAAAGCTTATTAAAGTACACACCATTTGTCTGGACATATAAATGCAGAATAGTTATAACGAGTGTTGCTTTTAATATATTAAACTATCGTATCCTGGTGTGTTTATTATAGATCTATCGGGAGAAAGAATATAGATTCAGTCGCAGAATGACAATGGATTTTGGTATATAATAATTAGTACATTACGTTTACGATTACATTTCCCATTCAGAAAACCAATAATTATACTTGTAATGTTTCACCAAATTATGATATAGTAAAATTACATGATCTTGACTACTTAATTCACATCGAGTAATGATAACTTGCATATTACTTCTTTGTAGATATTACATATCGAAACTTTTTTTTTAAAAAAAATCTAAAATCGTCATATATTGTGTCGAAAAAAAATGGAGATAGCTGTAAATTCAGAGTTGTTAGACCCTACACTGTGTTGCAGATTCAGGATGTCTCTTTTCTAACTAAACAGTAAATTATTGTTAACAAATGAACGAGTGAAATAACAACAACAAATAATAATAATAGAATTATTACCAGCAAACACAGAAAATAAGAACTAACAAAATATAACATTGAAAGAAACTGTAATGGAGACAAACGGGTCCATTACATATCACAGTATTGCGAGCGGTGATGATATTTAATGAAAAAAGCAAAAAGGCTAATATTCACCGCAAAAGATATATAGTAGAATTTTCTTCTACATATTCATTTTTCTACAAGGAAGGGTCCATTACACTTTGCTTAGTGCTTTCAGGCTGTTACAATCAGGAATCCCACCTACTATCAATATATGGCTGGTTGTCCGTTTTCTCTATGTGGTACATTTTGCAAAGCATTTCGTCCTTACTTTTGCACATGAGTGTAATTTACGGTAAACATAATTTTAAATTTAACGTCTACCGTCTTACGCACCCACGACGAGACGTAACAAGGGATAGTGAATTTTGGCAATAACAGCAGCTGTAGTTACTTATAAATATTTTCATTTGTGTAGAGTATAGATAGATGAATACGGGCAAGAAGCGCTATCACTATGTTATATGAACTCGCAGAAGGAATTGAAGTTATAAACGGTTTATTGAGATGATTGTCTTTTGTTGTAGTAATTAGTTGAAATGGTGTGGAATATCTCAGTACCGCAAGAAAGTTTACAAAAAATTCTATTTCACGTTTTTACGTTTTAGCAATGGAGTATTTTTAGTCTTTGAAGCCACTAGCGGACATAAAATTATTATGCTTGAGATTTTAATTTCCATAATATAATTTACTTAACTTTACATCTCACAGACTAATAAAATTGGATTCCCATCGGTTTATTGAAACCCGTAGCAGGAGACTCCAGTATTTTATGACGTGTTTATCTGCATTTGAGTTGTTACATACCTAAATTATTGTAGAGGATATATTTAAGGTAATTTGTGCAATATTTTTCTGCTCGTTTCAGCTGAGAAAATATGTGAGATATATGAGGCAGCCACAAAGAAAGATCCAACCAATGAAGAGTTGCTCACACATCTTTTTATGGCCTATGTGCGGGTGGGAGAATATAAAAAACAGCAGCAGACGGCTCTTTCTTTGTACAAACTCAAACCAAAGAACCCATATTACTTTTGGGCAGTAATGAGTGTTGTTATGCAGGTAAGCACGTAACATTTTCTGAATAAAATTCTATTCAAATTTTGTGTATTATTGCACTTAACTTTAAAAGAAAATTGGTCGTCAGTCAATGATAAAAAAGTTTTATTCTGTTAGACATACAGGAAAAGATTACTTCTTCCGAGTAAAATCTGTCCATAAACTATTTTTGAAAATGATTAACTCAGAGTAATATGCGTTGAATTTTATAACAGCGCGACTGCTACACATTAACTGATCAAATTATCTGATGTTCTTAAATTCTTGAGGTTTAAGGTTTACTTTCTGAGTTTATGCTTGACCCATTTCGACAAGATACATACATTACAAAGAACTGTATGCTATTTCGTACAAAAACATTCCAGAACCTTTCACAAAGTCCATTTATTCTAGCTTCTTACTTTATGTGTGTCCTATGTGCATGTATCTACACAGGATTGCAATATGCTGACAAGATATGCTATCTACTTCCTCTAGAACTACAAACTATCGTAACTGACTTTCACACGGATCGGATATCTTACAACCATTGATAGCTAATTCATATAAACGGCTTACATTCACATTATCTCTTATTTGTGCATATCAACATGTCGCTTTCCTGCCTATTCTCAAGATATGTGCCAAATTTCATAACATTTTAGCCAACTCTTAACTACTTACAACACTAAGGAATTTAAGTACGTATGTTTACAGTATTTCTGTTATGTATTTCGCATGTCTGCTTCGCTTCGTCATGAAGGAAAACTAGAATGTACAAATTTTGAAATACATGTTAACTTGATGTTCTGTCTTGTGGGTGTAATCGTAGGATTGGAGAGAGGGATAAATCAATTCAGTGAAGCAAAGAAGTTGATATATTATGATTGCATCCTTTGAACCCAAAGTGCTGTAGCAATTCATTAATTGTTACTCGTCATCTCAATGCAGATATTGTTACTCCCCATCTCAATGCAGATATTATAATAACTATATTATAGTTACTCTGCATAGCTGATTTTCCGTCAAAATATTAATTAAAAAAAAAAATCTACGCTGCGGTCTGAGAACAGATATTACATGAATCTAAAACTAAAAATGAACGAAAGAATGTAATGATTTCAGCTACATGGTAGTGTTTAATGTTAGAAGAGAATTGTCATGACTGAGCTTTGTGGCTAAACGGATAACATTTACTTTTCGTGCAGGAGATCCTGGTCTCCTACGTTGACACGTTAGGATTCCACTTAAACCTCAGGGCCATGTCGGATATATCTTCTATGCTGAAAAAGTACATACACAGATTGTTGTTTCCTATCGGATTTCAAGATACATCTGTATCAGGAAATCTTACGACGCCTTCACCAAAGGATGATCTGTTTCCTGGTCCGCCTGGCTGTTGCCCACACCTAAATTTCTAGTTCAGAAGGCTGGCACGCAGTTTAGACATGTCCATTTGCAATCACTTCTCTTCACAGACTTTCTACAGTCCACTGTTCCTTTTGTAATTGTAGTCAAATCGAAACTTCTATCTAGAAAGAAGAGAGGGAGCCGCGTTATCATGGATATCAATCTCTTCCTTGGCTTGAGGACCTATTCAGTCTTAGATTTGATACCGAAGAAATCACGAGAAAGGAGTTCCTCACTAATTTACTAGTTGTAAATTTCAAGGGTAGGATAAGTGGTTCGCTAGGAGATAAAACTTTAGTGGGGCCAACTTTGGGCCAATTCTTCGTAGTTTAAATTTGTCTTGTGCTGTGTATGGATTACAAAATTCTTTGTAAAATTTACTTCTGTGGAAAAATGTATGATGGTGTACGACGCTTGCCGTGAAAATTGCAAGACATACAGAAGTGAATTTGTACGTACGTTTAGTTATGTATCCTACAGGATAGATTGTAAAGAAATGTTAAAGTTAGTCATAGCATTTAATTAAGGAAAACGTACAGACGGTTTCTATACATTTATTGTGAACGAAGAATAATTTGTCGATAGGATGTGTTTGTAATTAATCCTCAAATTTAGTTTTTTATAATTTCTAGGCTTATGGGGCAGAGGAAAAGTTGGCACGGACGGTTGTCTTACCGCTGGCTGAAAGGATGATAGAGAAATTTGTTTCCGACGATAAAATTGAAGCTGAGCAGGAAGTGCAGCTATATTTGATGGTGCTAGAGATGCAGGTAAGAATTGCTTTATATACGTCGTACGAAACCTGTGTTATTCTGAATTAGTGAACAATTTAACATATCTGTTGCCTTAGACAGCTTCAGTCGTTTGGCTGATTTTCGATATTCATTAACTTGTTACAGATAACTCATTGAGTATTAAAAATAGTAGTAGTTGTTTTTAAGAAAGAAAGTAAAACAGACATAAGAGTAGGAATCGGTGATTTTGTTTCTGAGAATTGTACCGTTAACTTCATGTTTTGATTTCTTAAATTTTTTAAAATTAGGTCTGCATAAAGTAGAAGTAGAGCAATCAGGTTGTCTGCCATAGGGAAATGGTAATGAAAGTTCCAAAAAGTCAACAATTAAAAAAATTTGGTGATGAAAGTCTTCAGATACGAACGAGCGAGCAAGAGAGAGATGCATTTTTAGGTAGACATAGAACGTAAGATTGTTGACTTCTGATTCCAGTGTGCATATCGTGTATCTAGTCTAGTTTCATTGAGAATCTTAATACAGGTAATGATGAGATGAAACTGTATGCACATTCGTGCTAATTAAATCTTGTGCCTATATTGTAGTTTATGAATTTTCGCATTTATTACATTTTTACTCCCACGTTAGGCTAAAGTTGAGTAATTAATAAGTAGATATGATACAGAGCATTTCTTGTGTGAAAATGCTCCCAAAAAATAATAAAACTATAAGCAGAAAGTAAAATTAAGCTCGATTGAGTGAATCTTGGCAACCGTGCTTTCGCGGGATTTTCGTAGTAGCGAAGGGAAGTTCAGAATTTCCATTAAAGGAGTTTAGTTGGGAAGAGAGTGAAATGTTGTTTTCTGGTTTAAAGCTAGTGTCCAGAATATATGCCAAACAGGTCATCTAAATGAATTTTTCACTCAGAACAGTCACGTCGATTTGCGGATAGTGGAGCGAAAATTAATTGCGGGACTAACTCCTTATCAAACATGAAAAAAGATTTGGTTCGTAAAATAAATACAGAGAGAGAGACTGAGACTGACTGACTGAGAATGTGTGTTTGTTTTTGTTTATTTGTGTGTGTGTGTGTGTTTGTTTGTTTGTTTGTTTGTTTGTTTGTTTGTTTGTTTGTTTTAGTGAGTGAATGAGAAAAAGAGAGTGTAATCGGATATCTCATATTAATTTTACTTACAGAATTGAATATAAAAAGTTTCTTACAAGCCTCTCCTCTGTCAAAAAAAAAAAAAAAAAAAAAAAAAAGTATTAATAATAATATTGCGAGTATTATATCGTTAATTTATATGTGGTAGTTTGAATCGAAATACGTTATATTTTCTTTCGTTTAGGGTAAATATGAAGAAGCCTTGGAAGTGTTGGATGGTCCATTAGGAGAGAAATTGATGTCTTGTGTAAATTTTATTCCATCTAAAAAAGGAAGTTTGTTGATGAAACTGAATAGGTGGCGAGAAACTAACTTGTTATTTAAAAAAATGCTCAGGGAAGAGTAAGTATAAGATGTTTTTCTATGTATTGCTTTGCTTTTACAGTAATTTTCTTAATTTTATTTCGTTATAAAATGGTATTATACTGTATACTGTTGGTCTGAAAATATTGTTTGGTCTTGATGTGCGATTTTTTAAAATTATTTATTGTTTAAAATTTATTTACAGTCTGTTCTAGATATATTATATCTAAGTAAATCAGGATGAATAATCAGTTCGCTGATCTTAATTGATGTATGCAATGCAATAACAATGGACATTGTGAAGACATGAGTGCAAATTAAAATAAAAGGCAATGCTTGTGGTGTCATCATTGTGGTAATACTTAATATGAGAAGTCCTTGTTGTCAGTGTATTTAGCGTAATTAGCTTGTAGATGATACATGTTAATCTAATTGTTTTACGGTTTGTTTTCCTCAACTCATAACATTACGTAATATTATAATACGCACTGACCCTTGCGCTGCTTTCACTATTCGGTTAGCGTTACGTGTTAAAATGCGCAGTGGCATTGGTGGCTTTATTCTTGTTTGTGCAAGTTAAATTGTTGTGTGTGTTCAATATATTATTTAAAGTTGTTTGAACAATTTGTGTAGGTCACTTGATAGTAGAGTTGCACACAGATAGCGTATTATGCCTTGCTATATTTCTTACTTTGCACAATTATGATCCAATTACGTAAAAAATGTCATTGAGGTATGAATTGCAAGTACTAATAGGTTTTTATAAACCCCGTCTTTAACAAACTTAACATAGCAATATCAGTTAAGGGTATTCCACAGTTGGATGTGTGGATTAGCTTACAGCAGCAGTCTTGAAATTATCAATAACGATATTACTTGTGATCTTTACTGCCATTTTATGGAATGGGTTCTCTTTGGTGGCCATCATCATGCCCATGAATTTTGTTTCGGGGTTTTTCAGTTTTTCTCTCTTAATTTCAACAACTCGTTCACCATTTAATTACATTCGTCATATGCCTCGTTGTTGGTTAAATATTTCGCTTCATTTCATTTCAAGGCGACTTAAGAATTGTCGCGAAGGTTTTCATGAGTAAATGGAAGGTACTTCGACATAAGACCAGAATCGATTCAAGTATATTGTTTGTCATCAAGCAGAATTGCTCAATACAAGAACGCGAAACCTTGAAATAAAATAAAATAAAATAAATAAATAAATAAATAACAAGAAAGTTAGTAAACCTAAAAGTGGATCAAATGATTGCGATCTTGGCCAATAATTAGTTTTTGGATCAGGGGCCACGAAATTTTTGAACGGCCCCTAATTGAGTATTCTTATTTTCTACGTAACAAGCACATCATACTGAGTTAACTGATAGTTTGGGTTTGGCTACACTATATGTAGTTCTCCAGATATAAGGCCTACAAGAAAATTTTTGTTTAAAATATATTGGATCTTTCGATCCAAAAATGCTAGAACATTTTAAAATATATTGGATATTTTGATCCAAAAGTGCTAGAATAAATTTAAAAAAATGTGCTATCTATGCATAACAAGAAAAAGAAAGACAGTACGCAGTATTATTGACTGGATACACACACACATTTTCCCTTCAAAATATGTAGAATAGTATATATGCTGTTTAGCCAAATACAGAATCCTCACAAAAACGTAAATATAAAGTTTGTAGTAACACAATTTTTTGCAAAACCAGTATTGTGTAGATATTATCAGGTTGTCTAAAAAGTATTTAGCCTTTGGAGGTCAAAATTGAGGATACATTTATTGTGATTTGAAAATATGGAACTGCACCAGTTTGCTCGACGATCTTCTGTCTTTTTCCATCAGTATCATAATCCCATGACTATAGAACTTCTGTCGTTTGTTCAAAAAATGTGACACATGGTTTTCACGGGTCTCTTGAAACTAACTCAATGCTATTCAGGGTGTTCTGCATATATCGAAACAAAAGATCGACTGAGAGTGCCAGGTCCAGGTTATACGGCGGATGCATTAAAACCTCACAGCAAAGTTCTCTCAATTTCTGACTTATCGTTAAAGATGCACGCGGTCTGACGTTATCAGCGTGGTATACGGCACCCTTTCTGTTGACCAGGATCGCCCGTTTCTTCTCTTGTTAGACGCACGTACACTAATTGTCGACAGTACAGGTCCGAGTCTATCGCTTTGCCCGGAGGCAGCAGCTCGTGATGCACGATCCCCTTCCTATCTCGCCAAATGCACAGCATAATCTTCTTGGGTGTCAGTGTGGAGTTTGTCACAGACTGTGGAGCGTTTTCGTGCTTCAACTACGACCTCTTTAGCACATTGTTGTTGATCCATTTTTTGTCACTCTTGATCATCCGCTTCAGAAATGACTCAGGTTTATTTCGGTAGAAATTGGCAGACGTAGAAATTCGGTTGAGTAAAAGTTTTTAAGTCAGATCATGTGGCACCCAAACGTCGAGCATCTTTTAATAGCCATCTTTCTCCAAATGGTTTAACATTGTTTGGTGATGAATGATTGTCATTGACAATGTAATGAATGCGTATATGCCGGTCTAAATAGTCTTTTGCCAGAATTTTATCCACTTTCGTTATGATTGGTCTCTCACTGCGAGGAACATTTTGGACATTGAAATTTCCAGAACAAAAGCTACTGAACAATCTTTTGGCAGTTGCTTTTGATAACGTATCTTGCCCACAGCACAAATTTCTCCATGGACCTAAGCAGCATTTTCGCCTTTATCGAAATAAAATGTAGCGCAGGTTTCCTGAAAGTTCATTTATCTTTACGGTGCAATACTTTAGGTCTGATTATAAAAATTCAACTTTTTGGACGTGCTAGATTCAACTATCAGCTGTCAGATGGCGTTATGCTTAACCGGTTGCAACTCAAACACTGAGATTTAGAACACTAACACCATTTCGTGCGCAAAAGGCTCAATACTTTTGAAAGGACCTAATACTGAACAAGGATAGTAATTTCTAAACGTACAAGAAGCTGTCTGATGGTTGTTTATGTATTTTTGAAATTAATGTAATGTTTTATTGTTTTAAAAAATGTATTTTTTTTTGTTAGTCTTGACAGGTGGTCGTATTATCTGGATTATTTCACGTCAGTATTTAAACTCTACGATTGTGATTATGTTGAAGAGAAAGGTACGTCCATAAACGATGAAGATAAGTGGCAGCGAGTGGACTATACGCCACAAATGGCTAAAGAATTCCTTGATTTGCTCACGTCGGAAAATCGGACCTCTTCGCGACTGTTGCGTGGCCCGTTTATTGCTCAGTTGGAATTGTATAGAAGATTGCACGAAAGGAAGGAGAAACCTGAGGAAATTGCAGGTATTGATTTTAAATGAATAATCTCAATACAGCATGTGGCATGTAATAGTTTGAAAGTAATCCGATCATCATCTGTATTGTTACACGTGTAGCATTTATTACATTAACATATACAGAGCGTTCATTTATTATGTAGCCAAAATCCACTGGTGAAATCCTCACCTTTAAAAAAAAAAAAAAAAAAAAAAAAAAAAAAACATATGGACATAGGGCGAAAACCGCGTTGTTTCAAAGTTACACGATGCCGAAAAAGAGGAAAGTGTAATTTTGAGGCTGCCTAGTTCGAAAACTGTAAGACATATTAAAAACGATTAAAGAAATATCAGAGGACCTAGTACACTCTCTATCTAAATATCCATGTTTCAGAGTTAGGTCGTACCGGCGCAACGAATTTTCTAGAGGGAGCTGGGGTATCAAAACCCTGATTTAAGCACGTATAGGGAAAAAGTAAATATGTTTTGATAGAAAATGTCTAATTATCGGTTTATTAAGCTGTTATGTGGTGTACATGAGTATTATTATATGTAAATTTTACATTATCACTAATTTTAATATCTGCAATTATGCAACCACACATAGCCCAGTTTAACATAAAATAAAATTGGTTGATAACACTTGCAAACCAAGTTCTAATAGTTAATATCATTTCACAACGGGGATCTAAGCAGGATAAGCGTCATACGAACAAAAATGATAAACAAAATTGCAGAGATACAGGAATCCGAAATGTGATAACGAATATCAGGGCAAAGGATTCGGAAAAACTATTTACCAAAGAGCGGCTATAGCATGGTACATTCACTGACATCTTACTCTTTCTATCCAATAGTAGATATGGTAGATATTGCGAGTAAATGATGATGAAAGAAATGATAGAATGAAAAGTTGGAGGAAACGGAAGATCTCGAGTAAATTCATTAACACAATGTCGTCCACCATGAATTTACGTACTATAACGTATTAAAAGAGTATACATATTTGTTCTGCGTACTAAGGTGAACAAGAATCCAGATAACAATAATAATTATAAGAGATGCTCGATGTATCATTCATCATCAACACAAATTTAATGAAATGGTAGATATGTATCTTATGTATAGTCGTGCATATGGGAACCCACATGAAGAATAACTACTTTATCATGAATATTTTGCAAATCATGTTCTTCCCAACCGTAGTACTTTCGCTGCTTTCGATACAGCATGTGCATGCTAGATATGATTCAGTTGGGCGCCCTCGGACAGTCTTGACTCCTGATCGAAAAGAGAATTCTTCACATAATTAAAGATCATTGTACCAGTACGAAAACGATAGCAACGCTAGGTGTTTCACACGGAAGCGTGTGGAAAGTGTTTCGCGAACAACAACTCTGTCCCTTCCACTTGCAACATGTGCAAAGAATAGAAGAAATAAACTTTTGTCCGCGAAGACACCTTTGCGAGTGGTATCTTAATTGGTGTGTAGAAGACTATCTATTTCCTTCATTAATCATATTTATTGATGAGTTCACGCGAGATGGTGTTGTGAACACCCACAACGAACACCAGTTGGCAGAAGAAAACCCTAACGCAAATTTACCTACCCTACACCAACATCAATTCTCGATTAATGTCTGGACAGACATATTGGGAACGCACTTCTAGGGCCATACATTTTATCACAACGTCTCACAGGTGCAACATACCTGCAATTTCTTCCTCCATGTTAATTATTGTTTAAATAATAATTATTTTTCTGACCAGAATATGCATTTCTTTATTAAAAATATTTTTGTAACAGTTTCCATAACGTAACGTTATCTTCCTCAGACGTTAATATGTATGTTCATATTAATGTAGGTAATAGAGATATCATAATATTAAATTGTTCTATTATGATATCTTTATTACCTACATTAATATGAACATACATATTAACGTCTGAGGAAGATAACCTTACGTTATGGAAACTGTTACAAAATAATTTATTTTTAATAAAGAAATGCATATTCTGGTCAGAAAAATAATTATTATTTAAACTGCAGTTTCTTCAATGAAATCTTCCGGAATGGCTAGAAAATGTTCCTTTCTCGAGAAAATCTCAACTTTCGTTTATACACGATGGTGCTCCACCACATTTTCAGCGAGATGTTAAGTATTTCTTGATCAGTACTTCCGAAGACGGATGAATAGGGCGAGGAAGACCCATACAGTGGCCTCCTCGCACTCCTGACCTAAATCTTATGGATTTTGATTTGTGGGACATCTCAAAAGTTGACTGTACAAAACACAAATAAACGAAATACATGAATTGGAGCAAAGAATTCGTGATAAATTTGCAAAGATACGTAATATACCTATGCGTTCCAATAGTGTACGTGAATCACTGCCAACTCGTGCAGAGTATTGCATTGAAGTGACGGATGACACATCGAGCATCTCTTATAATTATTATTATCTGGATTCTTTTTCAGCGTAGTAGTTCAAAACAAATATGTACAATCTTTTAATACGTTATAGTACGTAAATTTGTGGTGGACGACATCGTGTTAATGGATTTACTCGAGATCTCCCGTTTCCTCCAACTTTTCATTCTATCATTTCTTTCATAATCATTTACTCGCAATATCTACCATATCTACTATTGGATAGAAAAAGGGAGATATCAGTGAATGTACGATGCTATACCCACTCTTCGGTAAATAGTTTTTTCTAACCCTTTGTCCTGATGTTCGTTTTCACAGTATTTCTGATTTCTGTATCTCTGCAATATTTGTTTATCATTTTTGTTTGTATGACACTTATCTTGCGTAGATTACCGTTATGAAATGATATTAACTGTTAGAACTTGGTTTGCAAGTGTTATCAAGCACTTTTCTTTGTTAAACTGGGCTGTGTGTGATTGCATAATTCCAAATATTAAAATTAGTGATAATGTGAAATTTACAAATGATAATACTAATGTACACGACATAACAGTTTAATAAACCGATAATTAGACATTTTCTATCAAAGCATATTTACTTTTTCCGTATACGTGCTTAAATCAGGGTTCTGATACCCCAGCTCCTCTATAAAATTCGTTGCGCCGGTACGACCTAACTTGGAAACATGGATATTTAGATAGAGAGTATACTAGTTCCTCTGATATTTTTTTAACTGCCTTTAATATGTCTTATAGTTTTCGAGCTAGGCAGCCTCAGTTACACTTTCCTCTTTTTCGGCATCGCATAACTTTGAAACAACGCGGTTTTCGCCCTATGTCCGTATTTTTTTTATTTTTATTTTATTTTATTTATTTATTTTTTTTTGTTTGTTTGTTTAGGTGAGAGGATTTCACCAGTGGGTTTTGGCTACATAATAAATGAATACCCTGTATGTAAGCATCTTTCCTTGATCGAAGTATCATAACATATAGCCTTTGGTTCGGAATTCAAATTGCATCTCGTTTCAAAATGGTCTCCTACTTAGTCAACCCGAATTCAAACGAATTAAAAAAAGAAATAACCTGGTTTAATAGTCGTCACTTTTCGATATCGCTTGCCTCGATTACAATATGGTTTGAGACAATAAATTACGTTGAACAACTTGAAATCGCGATGACTCTGAACCAGTGAAAAATTACAGAGGCAGCACACCTGAAAACCTCCCTCAACAAAATTTAAAAGGCAAATATGCAGATTTACTTCACTCCACATTCTCTCATTCGTGCAATTTAACCTGATCAGTGAATGCAGGAAAATAGCAATTAAACAATTAAGTTAATGACAGTATCACGTGGCATCTACATCCTGCACTCAATATACAAGAAATCGGCACATTCAAATTTAACTAAAAATTAATATATTGAATGACTTTTTTTTTAACGGTATACAGGTTATAACTGCATTAGAGGAAATTGAAGAAAATAATTTGAATAAAAATTCAGAAGATAAAAATGAACCATGTTTAAGTGGTTATCCAGAATACATATTTAGAAAATGACATAAGGAAGCCCAATCATTCCTGTCGTTTCTAAACTAGAACATGAAGAATGAAAATGCTATTTCCCATTTTTTTTCCTAAATGTAGTATGTATTAGGAAATACTATAAAACCTATTTTGAAATAACACAATAACGAAACAAGGATTAAGTAATAAATACAGGATTCGAAAGAAAGTGAAAACAATTTTGGGCTTCTCAAAACAGCATAATCGTAACTTCTTTTTCCGAAAGGTATTCTTTCATATATTTAAGATTGCAAATCAAAGCATTTTTGAATCTTTGTACATATACATTACATATTAATCTAATAAGGATAAAAGGGGTGGGATGAAATTATCTGAGAGCAACAAAAATAATTTTAAGCAAGAATGACAAAAGAACTTCTATAATTCCTTAAAAAGTTCTTGCACATTCAAAATTTGTCATACCGTAGAATGCAACATTTTCCATAAAATAATTGAAGGGTTAGATGCAAGAACCAGGTATGTCCACTTTTAGAAATTTTCCCGGAGCTGCCTGCTTCTTGCTCTAACTTCACGATGAACCTGTATGTAGGTACCTCCTTTTACATTATTACACTGAATATAATCACCAGATCTACATAATTCTTGCACACAATGTAGAGTGATTTTTTTTTCGACTGGAACATATGAAAATCTCCAATTCGCAAAAAAATGGACGTACCTGGTTCTTGCATCCAACCCTTAAGTTTTTCATTTACAGTGATTTGATAACCGTACTCTTTCAAACAACACGCTCACTTTTGAAATACTTGAATTATTTTAGTGTACAAAAATATAGATATAAGAGTTTCTTTAACAAAATAGCACTTCAGCATATAGAAACATTACTTTTCCTAGCAAAATCTCTGAAGAAGATCGTAGATACCATGACAATCGAAATCTCAGTTCAGTATTTTCTACGAATCTAAATGAGTTGTCCAATTTTCAGCAAATTTATGCTTGTAGAATATTATCCTGCCGAATTGTAAATATTGGTTATGGACTATTTTAAGTTTAGAAATATCCTTAAGCAACTTACTTGCATTCTGTTTCTCGTTGGTCTTAATCTATTTGTATAACTGTTGTAGGTGATATAGTGGATCTTCTAATTATGTACTTCAAGGAATTCGCAGAGAAACCATGCTGCTTCTCAGACCTTAAACTCTTCCTTCAACTTCTTCCCGAGAATAGAACAAACGAGTTCTTAGAACGAGCGACAGATATTGTTGCTCTTGAGGATGGACAATACCCAGAATCTGTAAGTATTGTGTCTTTGCCCTATTAACAGATCAATAAACAGTGTATTTAGATATGTAAAAACATACTTGGATACTATGAGGATACAAAGTAAAATAAGGAGTTAAAATTTGAAAACTGGTTGTTTTCATGAAACACTACTTTCGCCATCCTGTAAAATGCGATATATTACATTGTACTTGTTTATACAAATTCCAAACTTCAAACAACGTGAAGGGTACAGGGCTGTTGGTTGTATGTCGCCAAGTAGACTTCAGTTTGCATTAACAGTTGTTGGCTATTATTGTAGAATAACGAAAAAAAATTCCAAAGAAAAATGTTCCACTCATGTTACCTTTTGTATTTAACGTTGTGTGGAAGGTATGTAATAACAAGTTAACGTCAAATATATTTATTTCATAACATTGGAGATAATGGAAATGTGTAAAAATAATTCAAACCTATGTAATGTGTGCTAGAAATGAGAAAAGGAACGAAAGGGGAAGTGCAGGAGTACGGGATAGAATTTACTGGCAAGTTCTTTTAGTTTCTGTAGCAATTAGCATTCTGAAACAAATGAAATATTAGTTTTACGGTTATACCTATTATACTCATTAAAGAAGACGGATGATTAATGAAAGTGAATGATTATGAAAGTAACTTTTCTGTGCTCTCCCACCGGGAATCGTATACTACACGACGTGCACTCAAGGCACACGCAATAACCACTAGATCGGCGAGGAGGGCAATTGACTTTCTAGTTTCTTAAACCATGGAGTTAGTTTTAAAGTGGTTTAAAAACCTCTAGTATTATAGGTTGAGGTGCTTCCACAACAATTTTTATAGAGGGAGTTTGACTATGGGCCTATGACCTCTCCAACTACCTTCATAAAAAATGTTGCGTGTGTACCTTAGGATTCTAAAACATCTATTTTTGGATAGAGCACATACTAGTTCCTAAGTGAAGTCTTGACCCGACTACAGTAGTTCCCATAGTTTTGGAGCTATGTTTTCGGCAGCCTATAACACGTAAACGATGGGGTTTTCGCCCTATATTTATTGAAACTTTTTTTTTTGTTTGTTTTACTGTCAGGAATCAGTACTCTGCTTTTGTACAACGAATTTAGCGCCATACTGTATAATATATATATATATATATATATATATACACTGGAAAATCATATTTGGAAAATTGCATATTTCAAGTCTACATACCATAATACGTGGCATAATAAAATGTAGCAGATTATACAGAGGTTGTTCAGCTTACGTTTGGCCGATTTCCTTCCCCCTCCCGGGCAGAATGGACTCACCCGACCTGGCTCGTGGCGTGCTGCAGTGTTGTGCAATGGCTTCTTGGGAACGGAATTGTTTTTCCGCGCGGACGACAATAACGCACAAAACAGGACCATTGTTGTGAGTGTTGTGTTAAATTTGTTTCCAAGCGTTTGGGTTTCCGCTCTGTGACCAAAATGCCGCCCAAACTAAGCCGGTTTTGGGAAGGCTATGTTGCGGCTCTTTATGATGCCCACTTTAGTGTTTCTGTCATTAGAAAACAGTGCAAGAAGAATGGTTGCAACATCAGTTTAAGTGGAATAAAAACATTTATTAAAAAGTACAAGGGCAACGAAGCTCCACCATTTGGATCACCAACGCAGTTGTCTAGGAAGCGGGAATGCACCAAGGCCACCTCCACCATGCAGAGGAAACTTCGCAAAATGGCAATGCAAGAAAATCCGCCAACACAAAGGTGTATGGCTAATCGTCTTGACGTGTCTTTGGGGACTGTGAGCCGGACGTTACACCATCAACTCAAGCTGGAAAAAGTCGTGAAAGCTCGCGGCCATCTTCTCACGGATGCCCACGAAAAGGAACGAAAGTGTAACGCCCGGAAGCTGTACGAACGGCATTTGGCAAAACAAAGGTGGATGTACGTCGTAACGCTCGATGAAGCATGGATTCACCTTTCCGACTGCGGCAAACCGAGAGCCATCATGTACCGAGAGAAAGGCACCAAGAACTTCAAAAGGTGGGTCCGTGTCTGTAAAGAATCCTTCCCAAAAGGGTTCATGGTCGTTACTGGCTACTATTACCGAGATAAATTGAACATTCGTAGGGTGGCGAAGAGCTGCAAAATAAATTCGCAGTATTTTCAGGAGCAGATCATGCGGCCGATCTACGAGCATGAGATTCCAACAATGTACGGAAATGACGCCAATTTGGTGCGCATTCACATGGACACGGCCTCATCACGTAGCTCACCATCGTCCCTCGCATTGTACAGGGAGATGGAGGAGGCAAGTGGTATACAGGTGATACCTTTCAATGAGGTACCTGTTAAATCTCCAGATGCAAAGCCCTATGGACTATTGTGGATTTGGATTGCTGAAGCGGGCTTTGGGAAAACGGCGTGTGACAACTGTGGAAGGACTTTGGAAAGCTGTGCAAAGGGAATGGGACAAGATTCCCCTCCCAGTTCTTCAAAGAAACCTATTACAGTGGAAATTACACTGTCGGGCTATTGTTAGAAACCAAGGGAAACACATCGAGCACTTACGGACCTGGCGCCATGGATTCTTCTAAATTTTTAGGTAAGTCGAAATTGGCCAAATGTAGACTGAACAACCTCTGTACTTTATAGGTACATCTTTACATCATTGACCACCCATTACTTTTTGGACGAAGTCGTTCAGTGACGTATAAGTCACGGGGCAAAACAGAACCCCTTGCCAGACGGTGGCAGGGATCTGACTCGATCAGTTAGTGTGGTACATGTGCATAGAATGGGGAATCAGTCTTTAACACAATCCGTTAAAGATGTGGAAGTCGTTGAGTGTTGAGGTTGCTAAAATAGATTAGGGCATCCTTCGTGGCTAAGCGGTTAGCGTATGTGCCTTCGGCGTGGGAGACCGGGGTTCGATTCCCGACGGGAGCTCATGTGGTTCGGATTCCACGTTAATGAGTAGGTCCTTTATAGCTTCGAATTCCACATCTCATATAGCCTCACTCTGAAAGGGACGTTAAACTCAAAATCAACTCCACTCAATAAACTTGGGCACAAATTGTGGCACAATTAATAGACTTTAACGAGAACATAGTATCAGTGTATGTGAGTACACCGTTCACCGTACACTGTTAGGTATGGGCCTCTCCAACCGATATCCCACACATATATCAATTTTAACCACACGTCATTATCGATTACGATGAATGGTTCATCGTCGAGGGACCACCAAGCAATGACAAGGTCCGATGAATCACGATGCTGCCTTTATCACATCGAATGTCAGGTTCAGAATCCGTAGTTCCAGGGGGGACAGCTGCTCGAGACGTATACAGTAGGACAATGACAGGCCGGTGGTAACCCCATTATGATATGGTGAACCTTCACAGGGTCATCCATGCTGATCATGTACTCTCATTCATATCGTCCATGTTTTCAGTTAATAATGGCATCTTTCAGCAGGAAAAAACCCTCTTTGTTACAAGACCAACGTTGTGCAGCAGTGTTTTGACAAATTTCGGTTGCTGCAAAGGCCTCAAACTCATCCGATCTTAACCCAATAGAATTCCTGTCATTGAACGTCAGATCCGACCTCATCGG
Source organism: Thermobia domestica (assembly GCF_964235325.1). NCBI lineage: Eukaryota > Metazoa > Arthropoda > Insecta > Zygentoma > Lepismatidae > Thermobia > Thermobia domestica. Next base: position 89,673,126 of record NC_137461.1, read on the forward strand.
TCCCCTTCGCAGAATTTACAGGAATGTGATTTTTGTGTGCAGAGACGGTGCGCCATATCTCCAGCCATCTACCATGCCCCACATTACGCTATGCCAAACCACATTTTTGCTGTTACGCTATCCAAAGGTGGACAAACCAGATGTTAGGTAGGTGGTCATATGTTCTGGCCGGTTAGTGTGTATTTTATATTTTTAGAATAAAGCTTATTCGGGTATACTAATGTCGGTATATATTTATCGGAAGCAATTGTAAATCAGAAGGTGCTGTCTTGTATATAGAATTATTGTTTGAATTTAGCTCAAGGTATTTGCTTGTTTTATCCGTATGGAACACGTCGAATGGAACTGTGATATTACATTTTATCCTCACCAGCACAACATGCTGTTTTCGTAATATAAGAAAACAAAATTCAAAAAGATTTACTTTGGCCAGTCTTCGTTATTTTTTAAGCACAAAGAATAAAATAGAGCACAAAGAAGGGTTTAGTGGGGAAACAAACACAATTCGGAACACAATGTAATCGCATACTTGTAATGCGAACTCCGATTTGACAAGAGTTATAGTAGCCGTAATGAAACAAGTTCGTGGTAATTTAATAAATTAGTGACTGAAAAAGATACTCAAAGACATAATCTTTCATAGACTCAAAAGTAAAACCGCATATCGCATTTAAAAAAAAAAAAACAAAAAAACCGAAGAGCAGCATGGTTAAGTAGTGACGTGTCAATTTCAGTTAAAATTTCTATTTCCACAACTATCGAATACAAGTACAATTTTCTGTCGATATAATTTACGAGATATCGTAAGATTATGCATTAGTACATCAAACGTTTGTCAAATTAATTAATACTAATTTTGATCGCAGAAAAAGTTTCTGGTTCATAAAACATTCAAATTGCACGAAATGGGAAGAAAAAGGAAAGCTCGTCTATAAAAACTGCTAAACTGTTTTCTGTAATTTGATAGTTGGTGCTAGATATGTCTAGATTTTTTGAGGGAGCCAAATCTGCTATATCGTTTTTTGGGTTCTGGAGCAACATTTATAAAAGATTAGAGAGATTTCCGGATTTAATGACGAACTTCCTGGTACTAGAGAAATGTCAGGGGTGAGAGCACAAAAATTTGAACACGTTGCAGTGGTGCGTATTTCATCTTAAACTGTAGGTCTACGTCTCATTTAACCTTGATGCTAAAAGGGGGCACTAAATGTCAAGGAAGAAATAAACAAAATCAGGTCTCAACTTCCATTGCAGCCATCAATTTTTTTAAAAAAATAATTTTTGAATTTAATATATCTAGATTCTAAAAGTAAGTGTCTCGACATCTTATTTAAGGAAGCCTTTGCCCATTCAATCTATCTTTGTTTTAACAGATTTTGTGTATCTATATACAGTGTTTGCATTTTTGTTCTTTGCAGAGGTAAGTTCCGTAATTAGTTGTGACCAAATCTATTCGTGTTTGTATTTGTTTTCTCCTTAAGGTAACAAAAATGCAACAGCACATAAGTTTAAACCAGTTGAGCAGGTATCTTGGAATTCATCGGAGCCTTCCACCAGAGCAAAAGATTGGATTGACAGCTAAGCTTCTCAAGCACTACGACAGTGGGATTAAATTTTCGGAGAATCTCTTGCACACGGATTATCCGTAAGTGATTTTCAGGAATTGTTTTACTTCTCTTGGGCACTCAAATTTCATTATTTTATAAAAAGTCTTTGAGAGCAAATTCTAGTATATTTTGTAGCACTTTTGACGTATTAAGTGGCAGTATAGTATAAAACCTCACGGCTGAAACCTTGCCGACCAAAATCTCACGTGATCAAAACCTGCGGAATATAATTTCGCATAGCTAAAATTCGCGAGTGCAACAAAATCTTTATTCAGTGGAGAATCTTCAATATACCAATATATAGCAAAACTGTTAATCCAGAGTAATTGGAGTGATAAGTTGACCGGATCAACGAAAGTCCAAATGAACTGAAATAACCTAAAAGAACAGTAGAAACTGCATTAATACTGTTTATAGCAACGAAACATGTTTATAGTGATACATTTAAAGGACATAGGTCTGCGTACATGTACGTACTACTAAATAGTAAAACACAAAGCAATTGCAGTACGTACATGCGTTATACCCTGCATGACGTGACAAAGTGATGTAATAAAAAAATGTTTGTTTTTTTGATGTTACGACTGCTGTGAAATCAGGGAAATCCCGCTTTTGTTGAACAATATTCATTCATTATAATTACATGGGCGCATGGGGGGGGGGGGATATTCAAAATTAACAAAAAAAATGGCTACTTAGCAATGAATCCTCCCTTGAAAAATTTAAAGATTTTGACGTTTCGGAACTCTCAGCTGGTTCCTTCCTCAGTGGCAAGGTAAAAAGGATTAAAACGGAAAAGAGATAAAAGGAGTAAAACCAGGAATACATACCACTATATAAAAGAACGTACAAAAAAGATCCTGAGATGAACAGAGCAGAGTGAAAAAAAGAATGAACTGAATAAAAAAGAACGCGGTGTCTGTTAGGCCACTATTGCCAGATCCAAAGTATGCATCAAAGGTAGGTACCCAAGTTCGATCAATGTTGCCAGTATCAAGGTTCAATGCAGGTTTATGAATAAAGAACGATTCTTTAATTTCCCGTTGTTTTTTGCTGAACCTATTACCTTAACCTATTTTATATTATGTGAATGTTGTTTTAGATGAAGCGCTAAATCCGACATGCCTTCTTGTGACTTTTTTCATTTAGTTTGGCCAATGTATGAGGAATCACATTCGCAATGGACACGGTAAATACCTGCTTTATTTAATGGATCGACAAAATAGGTTTTAAATCCAGTGAGATGTTTTTGTGTTACCGTTTTGGCGACTACGTATTTGGTTAAACCATTTTTGTAAAATACACAGCTTATAACCGTTTTCTTGTCTTACTTTATATAAAAAATGTATTTCTTCATTGAGATCTTTTTGACGGTCACAAATTAATAATGCTCTACGAAAGAAGTTCTTCCAAATATTGGCCTTGTACATTGGCGGATGAGCTGACTGTTGATGTGTGTAAGTAGTGCCTGCATTGGGTTTTCGGTATACTTTTGTAATAAATTTATTATGTGGTCAGGTAATCACATTGAACCGAAACAGAAACCAGTTTTTGAAAATTAAAAAAGTTGTCGCCGAAACCGGTTTCGGTTTTTTAAGCAAAACCAGTTCAGTTTTTCATCGAAACCGGTTTCAGTTTTTCCAAAATTGGTTCTATTTCTGATCATAATAGTATTCCGTTGTTCTCCGGAAACCGATTCCGTTTCCACAGAAATAGTTCTTTTATGTTTTCCAGAACAGTTTTGGGCTTTTAGTTTTTTTACGAAAACCAGTGCGATTTTTCCCGAAGCCGAAAACTGAACCGGTTTTGCCCATCTCTAGTTGAAAGCCTTACCTGCATATCAATCTGAAGATCTCTTTATTTACCTTCACCTCATACGATATTTGTGAGAGGGATTAGTATTAGGATTTAGATTTCTGGGCTTTCGGCATCTACGGCCATTTAGTGCGTCAGGTATTGAGGGATAACGCCCTTCGGCAAGCACACTACCCGGGGAAAGGAAAGGAAAGGAAAAAAGGATTGGGGAAGAAAGGAAGCGGCCTGGGACCTATAAGTTAGATACCATCCCGGCATTTGCCTGGTGTGAATGAGGAAAATCCAGAAAAAACTCATTCAGGATGGCTGGCCTGAAAAAACTTTTTTAAAACACTTTTTCGACCGAGTGCCCCCACCGGGAATCGATCCCGGGACCGTTAGCGACTACGCTACGCAGGAACACTATTTGTGAGAGGGAGATTCGAACTAGAGCAGATTTCTGGAATCTGTATACCTCTAATTGCGGTACGTGACGTTTGGGCGCCGCCGTTTGGGCGCGGACCTTTGGGCCCCGCCGTTTGGGCACTGGACGTTTGGGCGCGAAGCCATTTGGGCGCCAGACGTTTTGGCGCGAGTTAAATTAAAAAGTCATTATGTTAGGCGCTGAGTACTAAGTTGGAATCAATATATCACAAGGTGTCTACTGTAGTGGAAGTCCTTGAATTATACTGGGTTTTGTTTTACATACTAGAAATACTGGAATTTCAAAATTCTAAAAACTGAATTAACAATTAAATTTTGTAAATTTAAGTTTCAACCAAAGTTAAGTGTGCTTTTTATTTGATAGCTTATCAAGCCAAAGGTAAGTAGACCAGACTAGATATGATTGACTGCATTACATACATAGTGAGCCCATTCCATTAAAAAATTTAAAGCAGGCCTTCTACTGTAGTTACGCAATAAGTATGAATGTCAAACACATTTCTAGTGGCTAAATGACCTGTATATGTACAGTTAACTATTATTTTCCACTTTGAAATCGTTCTCTTTTTTTCCTTTCGCCACTTTCTTTAATGCAGATTAAATGCTTACAATGGGGCAAAAAAATGTGTTAAGTTTTGATTTTTATATTAGAATGTTAATAAAAAAAAAAGGTGATACCAGAAATACGGCATACTGCAGTTCCTAAACTCAATGTCTTAGACACCCTGTATGCGAAATATCTTTCCCTCAACTCGATTAGGACTTAGGATTTTTAGATTTCTGGACTCTCGGCATCTAAGGCCATTTAGCCCGTCACGTTTGAGGGAGCACACTATCCGGGGAAAGGGAAGGAAGGAAGCGGCCTGGACCTATAAATTAGGTACCACCCCGGCATTTGCTTGGTGTGAATGAGGAAAACCTCATTCAGGGTAGTTGGCCTGAAAGAGCGTGTTACACTTTTTCGACCGAGTGCCCCTACCGGGAATCGAATCCAGGACCGCTCGCACCGAAGGCGAGAGCGTCAGCGACTACGCTACGCGGGGCCACTTCCCTCAACTCGAGTGCGCGGAAATCTTTTATTGGTAGTTCTTTATTGGACTTACGGAAAAAAAGAGTTTGGCAAACGTAATACGAAAGAAAACAAATTTTAATATTCATAAGTATGTAATTATCAACTTTTTTAAAAAAATACAAAAATTAAATCAATATGTTTTAATTAACATTAAGAAAATTATTAACCCCGTCTGATCTCTTCATTTCCTAGCTTTCTTATATAATACAAAAATTAGATCAACATTAGATCAGAACTACAAGAATCGTGAACAAGCGAAAAATCAATCCATGACGAAGTTAGGCAACAAATGCCACAAACGCATTAAACTATTTAATTCAGATGAATAAATAAGATAGAGATAGAAAATATACAGATAAATGAGGTGAGATAAAGATAGAAATGTAGGAAATGTACATATCTTGATTCGCGCTTAGTTTTCAGTGCCTAGCACACTTTATATGTCATAAATTGTGATTTTTACTATGTACCTCGCGCCCAAACGTCTGGCGCCTAAACGGCTTTGCGCCCAAACATCCGGCGCCCAAACGGCAGCGCCGAAACGTCCGCGCCCAAATGGTGGCGCCCAAACGTCCTGTCCCGTCTAATTGAGGATCAAATACAAATACGTGAAGGTTAAATTCGAACAAGCGTCATTGATGTAAATAATATACTCAGATTTTATTAAGGGATGAAGTGATGAGGGGAATACATTAAACAGAGAAATTACCTACAAGTTATTTAACAGACTGTCAGTTTGAAACGTTGGTACCTTGTCAGTGTGGAACGACTAGAGGGGGTGGCAACATATCTTGGATAGGGGCAATGGAAGTAGAACCACAACTATTATTGTATAGTACTATCATGGCGGCGGCTTCTTGAAGTTCGAATCCTGGATTCAGGTAGAATATTTTTAATAGAAAGGGAGTCTTGTGGCATATTGTTTTAGGGTAACTTCACCACAAACACTCATCTGACATCACTTCCAACGTATCAATCATTTAGTAGCAACTACCTTCATTATCTACTTAATTAACTTGTCTTTCCAAACTTACAAGGTATCTTTACCTTATGTTGCATACTGTAAATGCATTCAAAATTTAGGTTATTTGAGGCACCATTTATTATTATTCAATTGAGCTAATTTTCTGTCCTGGTGGAAACCTGTATGGCTAAGTTTTATCCTGGAGAGATTTTAGCGCGCGAGGTGGTGGCCATGCGATATTTTGTTTCGCAGGGCTTTGGACGACGAGATTTTGGCCTTTGGGTTTTGTAGCTAAATCTTAAGTGGCCTGCTTTTAAAAATCATATTTGTTGGTCATTAAGTTGCTTACGTAAAAAGTGCTGGAAAGCGTAAAAAGAACTCTTAAGATGATACTGAAAGGCAATAGGTAATAAAATTAATTCCTGCAAACGTATGTTTAATATCCTATTTAAGCTATAAAGGTTTAGTTTTTAATTAATGTATTAACTTTTCAGGTATCATGATCCGTACGCCCTCCTTGCCGGCCATCTGTTATACGATGTATGGGAGGAGACAGAGGATTGTTCAGAGCTTCAAAGAGCAATGGTTATATTGGAACATGCATTACAACGTAGCCCATCCAATTTCTCTATAAAATTGTTTCTGGTTAAATTGTATAATTTAGTAGGTGAGTTCCTGGTTGGAATATTATTTTATTTATTTACTACCAAATGTGCTCGTTCTTCGAACGGGAAGAATATTCTTATGCAAAATCTTCGAAAGTAAAGAAATGGGAGCAATATATATCGACGAACAATGCCTTCGGCATTGCGCCTATCGTTTCTCGGGCCAGCAACGTGAACGACAGGAAATACAGTTGGGTTGCTTACCTCAAAGGCTATCACTATAAATTTTGACTGCCCCCAATTCGCGAGTCGAAAAAACTGCTTCATACCTAAGTAGGTCTGGTGAAGATTTGTCTATGTACAAAATATGGTGGCTCAAAGTGAATCCTTTACATGAGAAAATCTTCGGAGACACACATACATACACTTTCTTTAATATATATATTACTAGCTGTAAGCACTCCTGATTGTCGGGTTTTTATTCGAAACCTGGCTAAAAATAGAGGAAGAAGATATATTTATAGGAATATTTCTATAATTCCATTACCAGGGTATTTATCCTGTTATGTAAGCCCGCATAGTAAGTATGTAATGTTGGTTGCATACAAAGTGTTAGACAGCAAGAAATGTGCATACATTCTCCTCGCAAGTCCTCAACCTCACCCAAGCCGAAGTCGAAAAATTTGTTAGTATAAGATTAAATTTGGTGGAGCTTTGTCCATAGGTGATTCCTTTCTATGCGAAAATGTAATGACAGATATACACATTATTTTATTATTGTTAAACAAGATAGGGTCGTGGTTTTCTGTTATTTTTTATATGTACTGCAAATCATTCTTTCAGCTATAATTTTTAATAAGATTTTAGTAGAGAAACGCTTTTAGTACTGTGTGCAAAGCCAGCTAATATAGTACAGAAGGTTGATTTGTCTGTGTGTGTCCGATTGTGACTTCTCACTATTTTAGGAAAAAACTATGTGACCACTATCGGTTTGCTTCGATGTGAGCACTATGTATCTTAGCAACAGCCCTGCACCGTAACTTCCATTGTAGGAGGCTCCGTTGAAATACAGGAACGGGAATCTTGAGGCATTCTCCTGACAGGCCCATCGGACAGTGGTGACGCGATGAGATGCAAAAGTTCTTTTCAATAGGCCAAACCCGCAAAAATCCATTGGACTGGCATCAGGTGACTTCGCTGATATGTCTTGGAAAGGAATAACTGGATGCCGATGTCTGCTGTCATCTGTTGCAGAAAATTCTGTGTAGAACGGGATGTATGTGATGAGGTCTTATCTATATGCACATGGAGTTCATTTATTGCATTTCCGTACAAACGGGGTAAATCTGTATAGATATGTATGAGGATATGTTGCTGATAAAATACGGAGTTGGTTTTGCAGCTTTTAGGCACCTGCCGAATCGTTAACTTGCGTTCATAGTATTCCACGACAACCAAAAACCCCTTTGAGAAACTTGCTTTGCACTGACAGATAAAGTCAAGACGCGTTTTTACGTCTCGTGGTGTTTGTTACGGCTCGAATTTTGCCACAATCTGATAGATAAATCTACGCTTCATCTTTTCCCAGGCGTTCATAGAGGAACCTGCAGTGGGTTTTTCTCGCCCTCCGATGACCCGCAGTATGGATATGTCCACGACTTTCGAACATCATCTGGATCTTTAATTTGCCACGTAGGTTGCGGTTCATAGTTGACTGGGCCACTTGCAATCATACATTGTGTGGGATGATTTTCTTGCAGGGCTGTTCGGCGCAACTTCCGAGCTACAGGTGGAGTAACCGCAGTACACTTCCTACTCTCCTTACTGGGTGAAAGAAGTGCCGGAACGTCGTGGTATTTATGTGGATTAATTATGTTCTTGATGGTCGTTGATCCCAATTTACATCCATTTTCCCTGCACCATTTTTGAATCTGTGTCATGGAAACCTTGGCGTAGAAAAGTGCTACGACGTAATCTTTCCAAAACCATGATGCACGCATCACACATACGCGAATTTGGCGCGGTACTAGAGGCCTTTGACTTCTGCTGTTTGTATATTTCACTTCTGTGAGCAGTAATGAAGGTTTAAAATCGAACACATAGACTGATCAACCTTCTATATTTCATATGGAGGGACTTGATGTGTGTCAACTTGTGCAATATGATCGCCACAATAGCCCAATTTATACAAAATTTGCTAGAGTATGTCAGTGTTAATGTTGTAAGCAGCAGATGTGCATTATTCCGTTTCGTGCTTTGAAATTTTGCATTTTTACGTTTCGTGATTTAATCTAAGGTAGATTGCCTTGTTGGTAGCGTTTTTATAATATTTTGCTCTAAAATCCTGCCGAGTAACTAACGAAGTTCGCTTTTACTAATTCAGTCACTGAAATATCAGCGGCAGCTATTTTGTTTAACTGATTGCTTGACAAACATCTGATACTGTAACAAGAAGCTGCCACCATTCAGCTTTTCATCCTTTATCCTTGCTGTTATGTTAGCATCTTTATCTGTTAAACACTTTTTGTTTTATAAAGATGCTGAAAGTTGTTGTTTTCGTTTATTGTAACTATTGCTTTCGTTCCGTCTATATGGAGACAGAACTTCGAAGAGTTTTCCTTTGGCTTATTACGTCAGGATATGATAGTTCTGTTCACTTTTGACATCCTTCTCTACTTAATAAGTATTAAACATTGGTTGTATACATACCTAACAATATTGTAAATTGAGCTACGAAACGTGCATTCTGTTTGAGGAAATACATTTAAGAATAACTTCGTAATCACGAAATAATTGTGTTCTCTCTTCTGCTTTCTAGAACAATAGATTATTGGGAAAAAGAATGGTAAAAGATGGCCTTTTTAACTTGAATTTTAGCTAGACCTAGAAAACGAGAGGGAGTATATAGGTAGATCATGGGTATATGACTTCTTACTCGTTTAGTTTGGCACGTAATCGGATTCAATGGCGAGCATTTGCTTCTGCGCCGATTACCCTTGGGACTTCCCGAACCATAGAATGAGTACAATGATGCAAAATTAATTTCCTGAGATGGAAAGGTTTGCCCTTTTGTAATGCAGGGAATTGTAGAAACTTAGTACATGAGTTTTTCTTAAATATCAGTTTATATGTGTTTTGTGAAATTAATGAAGGCTATACACTTTCATATAGTCCTAGTACAGAAAAAAAAAAGCAACTCAGCCAGCCGCAGTTATTAGTATATATTCGTGCGTTTTGATGTATCGTCAGCGTATAATATTTTGTCAACGTCGTATCGTTTTTGATTTATTAGATCTTCTGTCAATCATTGGGCAAGAAAGAGGGTTTGGGAAGTGGTAGAGGAACGAAGTATGTGGTAATTCGGAATGTGTATACTAGAATTAGAATATGTTAAGCAGAGCTTTTTATATTAAAATTAGTTTCATTAGGCTAGAAATAACGATACAGTTTAAATCTCTCGAGAAAATGTTTTCACCTGCTAAAAAGCCTTGGTAATCAGTGAACCTTAAACATACTATTATGTCTTAAAATTTTCATAATTTGTGTAATGTGCACAGAATATACCAGAGGATCATTTAGGTATCGAAATTATAATCTAAAAATATAAATACACTTAGGTGCGTGGATTTTATTATAAAATAAATTTTATTATACATACTATTATAATTGAGATTATAGGTTTTGGCTATTTTTCTAGGTGCTGGTAGTGCGGCACATAAAGTGTATGAATTGTTGGATGTTAAACACATGCAGCTGGATTCACTTGGTTACATTCATTGTTCTCACGTCCACACCTCAGGTCATTATTCTATAGCAGGAGCTTTGTATGAAGCGACACTCAAATTTTTCACTGCCAATTATAAGGATGTAAGTATTCGTAATTTAACTTATAAAAGTTATTATTAGTGTAAGCCGCGTGTATATATAGTTACTTCCTATTTGTCTTTATTTGAAATACCCAGGGTGGTTGGAAGTTTCTCCAGCTTAGAAATCCCCAGTGTTTTTTTTTTCCTTTCTTTTCGTAAAATCCAAAAAACCCACCTCCAAAAATATACTTCAAAAGTTGGATTGAAATAATAACCTCAATGTAATTATACATACTTTCTTCTGTCATGTTTCTTAGGGCATTCCTAATTTCAGAATTGGTTTAAAATACGTATTTATCAAGAGATCATCAGCAGAACAGAATACCATTGAAAAAAAAAATGTTTGAAAATCATGCATAACAAATTTTATTTGCGCTTGATCAAATTTGCTGTAACAGTATTCAGCTGTAATCCTTTCTAATCCTAACTAGTATATATAAAACTACGTGAACTGACATAAAAGAACAAGTACTTCCGGTTGAGGTGGGAAGTTGGAATTTGGTATGATTGTAGCTTTTTGGGACTAACACACAGGAAAATTACCAAAAGTGAATATTTTTAATTTTTAGGGGGTCTACAGGGGATGAAGAAATTCCTCATGTTATATTTATATGAACCTTTTTTGATCTATAATCTCACATTTTAGGTACTTGGAATTGGATCAACAACTTCTGTATGTTTGTACATTTGCCATAGGATTATTTAACATAATCACTGAAAATAAAAATTTCCAATTTTAGAGTGGTTTTATGGGGAACTGAAAAATCTTCCCCTTGTTATTTATATATGGGACATCTTCTACACCCCAAAATTATTGGGCACTTCCTGTAGGGATACAATAATGAAATTTGGCATGATTGTAACTCTCTGGAACTAACCCATAGGAAAATTGCCAAAAGTGAATATTTTTAGTTTTTAGGGGGTCTAAAGGGGAAATGAAAAATCTCCATGTTATTTAAATGGACGTTTTCGTGGGATACAAAATTTTATCTTTTAGATAATTGAAATACGAAAAGAAACTTAAAATTCGATAGAATTGTGGGTTTAAGAGATGCGAGGCCATAGGCCGAGCAAAGGCGGGGGGATCTGGGGGAGAAGCTCCCAGCTGGGCCAAATTCAGGAAATGTTAAGAGCAAATGCACGAAATTCACTCTTAATGGAGAGGCAAATATACGAGATATCCGAGGCCGTAGTCCGAGCAAACGTGGGGGGCTGGGGGCAGAGCCCTCAGCTAGCCAAAGACTAGTCTATTATATAATTTTTTTTTCTCGTGTGATCACATCACGGGGAAACGGTTGAGCAGTTTGAAGTGAGTTTTTGAACATAGTTAGTAGGCATCTCGAGCTGAAATATTTAAAATGTAATTTTACTTGGGTGTATCCAAATGGGGAATAAGGTTGAAAATTTATGTCAAAAGTAGAATAGTTTTTATTATTACACTTTCATTGATATGCGTATCCTGAGGGCTAGAGGAGGCTCAAATATTTCGCATTAGCCTAAATTTTCCCGTACAAAGAAGAGACATTTGAGCTTGTCTGGAATAGAAAAAACAATGTTACTACATTCCCTTTGTTTTTGTAGTACATGTTGTACTATAAACAAATAATAAAATATTTTTCTTCATGCGTCAGTTAATTACAAATCGGAAACACATCTCTTCAAAAAAAGAAATTACTGAAGATACGCCCCTATCTTCTCAACACTAGCGTTAATCAGATCATGAAACTCCCGAATTCTTCGTGCGTATCTGGTGGAGTGTGTGGCATATAGTACAATTATCGCATGTTACAAAGGCCCTTTAATCGTAAAATCTATTAGAAGGTAGCAAATCGGCAACTGGAAATGAGATTTTAAAAGAAAATACATTTCCAACATTGCAGTTCTGTATATATACAGGGTGATTCTTTATAGGCTTTATAACTTCAATCAGTTATAATTCTTTATTGGGACCACATACAGACTTGTTTTGTATATCATTATACTGCAAAACACTTCAAGTTTTATTTATTTATTTATTTATTTATTTTTTTTTTTTATTGTGACAAATCCATTATGGCTCAATGTGTGCATCTGCGATCATCTTGGACACATCTCAACGAAAGTCGATTTCTTGCCAAACAGTAGCCATCATTTCGGGGGTACCGTCCGCGATGGCTGTTGTGATGCAATGTTTCAGTTCATTAACATTATCAGGTAGGGGAGGGGTATACACCTTATCTTTCACAAACTCCCACAGAAAGAAGTCAAGTGGCGTGTAATCTGGAGACCGTGGTGGCCAGGCAATTGGTCTACCATGACCTATCCACTTATCTGGGAAGCGCTGATCAGAAATTCCCTTACGTCTATCAGGTAGTGCGGCGGGGCGCCATCTTGTTGCCACCATAAGCGGCCATCGTGGTCATCTTCATCTAACTGTGGAACAAGGAATTTCTGGATCATATCAAGATAGGCGATGCCGGTGATGGTGCTCTCAGCAAAGAAGAATGATCCATACACCTTTGCTATGGAAACAGCGTAAAACGCGTTCACTGTCATGAGCCAACTACACGTGCGCATGTGGATTTTCCGTGCCCCAAGTACGACAATTGTGTGCGTTGACTCGGCCGGAAAAGTGAAAAGTTGATTCGTCACTGAATACCACATTGTTCAAGAATGACTCATCATCACTAATGCGATCCAACATTTTAACAGAATTCATGCCGGGTATGTTTATCCGCTTCACTCAGTGCTTGAACCAAGGACAATCTGTATGGGTTCATGGACCAACGTCTACCCAATACACGCCAAACAGTGGTCTTGAGGGATACCAGTTTCTTGTTATGCACGTCATGTAGATTTTCGAGGACTGTGGACAAAACTCTCCCTAACTGCTTCCACAGAGTGTCTATCGGTCACGAATGTCACGAAAAAGTCACGAAATCAGAAAACTGTCATGAAAGTCACGAAATTTATCTTTTGGGTCACGAGTTTTTTAAACTACAAATGTAAGTACAGATTGGAAAATTTTGTTCTATAAAACGTCAAAATTCACCACCAAAAATGTCTATAGTCGGCTTTAGACGCTACCAAATCGCAAGCAAAGTACGTTTCTATCGCATGCATGAAAATTCGGCCTAATTCGTACCCAAATTCGTTCTTGAAAATGTTAGAAAATTTTATGATCTGGTAAAGAAAATGTCACGAAATTTCATTTTGGAATTTTAGTAGACACCCTGTTCCATCACATCGTCAGTCACGGGTGAGCGCCCTGCAGCCTTTGTGTGTCGCACAGAACAACCTGTTTCAACAAATGTCTGGTGCCATTTGTACATTGTTGGTCTGCTGGTTGGTTCCTTGCCGTATTGTATGCCATAAACAGAACTATCAGATTGGTGCAGTAATAATTGCGGTGTTTGTTAGTTAAAACTTTGATGTTTAATTTTTGAAAAGAAAAAAAATGTTAAAGAATGGTTACATAATAAATTTAAAATTTGTATTGTTCTGTTCGTTTTAGGCTTTCTAATTAATGATGCAAAGAAAGCAATTTTATTGTACAATTTCAAATTAGGACGTGAAGCTGCAGAAACTACTCGCAATAACAACCAAGCATTTGGCCGGGGAATTATCAGTGAGCGTGCTGCGCAACATTGATTCTAAAAGTTTCGTCAAGGAGACGAGATCCTCGAATATGAGGAGGGTCGGGGACATTCTTCTGCGATTAAAGATTAAGGTCATTATTGAAAAAATCTTATACCAAATGGGAAAAATTAAAAAAGAAAATCTCGACAAATGTGTGCCTTACGATCTCAACGAAAATCATAAACTTTGCCGATACGAGGTCTTCTCTAAGCTTGTTCTTCGCAACAAAAATCATCATTTCTTGATTGCATTGTGACGTGCAACGAAAGCAATTCTTCAACAACCACGTATCAGCTCAAATCGCCTTCGAAGAATCTGTCGGTTGTAGAATTCCAGATTGACGGTATCAGAATTAATAAACTTGTTTCTTGGTGACAAAAATGCATAGATTCTTATGGTTCTTATTTTGATGAATAAACTTAATTCTAAGCTATTTTGCTTTAAATTTGATAGTTCAAAACCGCAATTGTTTTTGCTTCAACCTAACAGTACGAGCAATTTGAAACATTGTGAGTCACTGGGATTTCTGTCGTACTATACTGTACAGACTAAACTTAACATTCATGTAATAGTGTTTGGTTTGAAATTCGTAAATGAAGAATCACGATTAAATTGTTTTTATCACTTACACAGTTTCACCAAGACAATGGCCACAGATAATTTGCGTGTTATAAAACAAACATTCGTTTAATTTTTCAGAGTGTAGATCACCTCACCTTTTCATATAAGTTCGGCTCTTTTCTGAAAATAGAAGAATTTGTGGAATTTCGAGAAAGGCTGAATAACTCGTTACACTATGCAATAATAACAGTTGAGAAGATGTTACTGGACATTATTCTATCAACCACTAGCCATGAACAAACGGAACAGGTAAGTTGAAGAGATTATATTTTATTTCAAAATAACTATCATACTACAGAATTTATTGATGTGATTGATAGGACACATTATTAAATGAAATGTTATTTATACAATTAAGTTCTAAGTTACTTGGAACACCACTTACTTTTCTTCAGAAGCTTTCTGTTCACACTTGAGAAGTAACACAAGACACACTGGTCTACAAGAAAAGCTTTGGAAATATGGGTATTACCGTATTTATTCAATTATAAACCGAAACTGAAATTTATTAACGAATCAAAGAAATCATAATATACGGGATTTTCAAATCAGTCTGTAGCAGTTAATGTGTTGAATTAAATTTAATTTTTTTTTCGATTTATTGTAGGTAATGTCACACATGGAAATCAATCCGTTGAAAGATACATTGGTATGGGAGAATTTACAAGACAATAGAGATCTGCGAGTTGCGACTTGTTGGGATCCTCCGGACAGGTGAGTGCTTGTAAATTCTCATTTACTCTACTGGTTCTGTATGCAGACATTTAGTGTTCCCACAGTAAGTGTCACGTAGCTAATATGATAATACGTACTATATATATATATACATATACATTTTGTATTATACGTAGGCCTTGTTATACACAAGTAACTGAAGGGCATTATTTCTGTCCGCTTGCCCCAGATTCGATACCCAATGAGGGGCAGTATTTTCGAATAATAATAATAATAATAATAATAATAATAATAATAATAATAATAATAATAAAGTGATTAGCCCTGCCCGCTGGTATAGTGGTTAGTGCGTGTGGCTTTGGTGCAAGTGGTCCTGGGTTCGATACCCGGTGAGCAAGCACCAATAACTTAATTTCAAAATTATTCACTAATCATGCGTCTCCTTCAACCTATAGAGCATAACCGTGGATATTAAACTAAATAGATTCATTTATCTTTTTTTCTTTCTTTCTTTTCGAGTAGTAATTTGGATTTTGCTTTAAACAATGGATTTCGTCTCATATAGCCTGTTTGCTGAAAAGGGACTTTAACAGATGAAGAAACGTGATTGATCGGTCGAATATCTACATACAAATACGTAACCCGTGATGGTTGATTTGTTATTGTTGATATAAGTTGTATCCTTACATTATGTAATATTTGAAGCTGATCAGATAAATTTTGTCGATTTCATGGGAACGTATGGGGAGTAGCTTCATTTTCTATAACCAAATCCTTAACGTACCTACTTTCCTTGAAGAAATAGGCTGTGTTTCACGAATGCATTGTAATTATAATTCAGATTATATATTGTAATCCTCCTCTTCAGACATGGCTCGAATTAGTTACGTTAGAGATTGCCAGATAGAAATTCGATTGAGTGGCACCCAAACATTGAGCTTCATTTTATAGCCATCTTTCTCCAAATGATTTAACATTGTTTAGTGAGGAATACTTATAGGTCATTGGTGATGTCATAACTGCTTACATAATAGTCTACTTTTGCCAGAATCTGATCCAAGCAAGGAACATCTTGAATATCGAAATTTCCAAAACGAAAACGACTGAACTGTCTTTTGGCCGTTGCTTTTGATAACGTATCTTGTCCATAAACAGCCCAAATTTCTACACTGGCCTATGCAGTATTTGCGTTTATATCTAAATAAAATTGTAGACGTAGCACAGTTTTGTGGAAAGTTAATTCATCTTCATGGCGCAATACCATACGTCTGATTGTAAGAATTCTGACATTTTTTGCACCTCTACTAACTTCCACTGTCAGTTGTCAAATGACGTTAGACCTGACCCGCTGCGAGTAATTATCTTGAGATTTGGGGCACTAACGTCATCTCATAGGCAAAAGACTCAATACTTTTTAGACTACCTAATATATGTGTTTAATAATTATCTCGTTTTTGTGTTATATGTATTTGTTTATTAAATTTATAATTTGTTTAACAGTTCAGATAGTTTTGTACACTCTTTTTGATCACGTATGTTACTATATTACATATGAAATTAAAATCACCCAAGACTGTGTAAAGCTATTCGGAAAAACGTTCTCATGGACAGATAAGAAAGCCCTGTATCGTAGATAGATACATAAGTGAGTACAACATTCTTTTGAGTCGGGAGGTTCCAAATTCTAATCCTGTATTCGTCCTTCCGGACTGAGGTTTTCCATTTATTCTTTTCCTCCCTTCAGCTACACTTTGAAAACTCCGAGACGGTACCTTTAAGTATTAGTTTGGCCTATTTCTTTCCCTGTTTTCGTTGTTAAATATTTCTAAATTCAAATAACTGAATTATTGTTATATATTTGGTCTAGGAATTAATTCGTGCGGTTGGTACGCACACATTGAAGCTGTAGTACAAACACAAAATACATAAATACCTTAAGAAAAATATTGTCCATCGCTAGCCACCACTTTCGCCCATCTGTCAGGCAATGTACGGATTCCGTGGCGAAAGAAGTCCTCATCCTTGGAAGCGATCCAGTCAGAGACCCATGTTTCGATATCTTCTGAAGAAGTAAACCGCTGTCCAATCAAATCGTTGTTCATGCAATCGAACAAGTAGTAGTCCGAAGGAGCAACGTCTGGTGAATACGGAGGGTGGGGTAAAACTTCCCATCCGACATTTTCTAAATAGGTTTTGACCGGTTTTGCGACATGTGGGCGAGCGTTATCATGTTGAACAATAAGTTTATCATGTCTGTTCTCCCATTCTGGTCGTGTTCTGGCCAGAGCTTGCTTCAAACGCATTAATTGTCGTCGATAACGTTCTCCATTCATAGTTTCACCCGGTTGCAGCAGCTCATAGTACACCACACCTTTCATATCCCACCATATGCACAGCATAACCTTTGCACAGTGAATATCTCGTTTTGGTTGTGATGGACCTGGTTCACCTGGTTTCACCCAGGCCTTTTTTCGTTTAGGGTTCTCGTAATGGATCCACTTCTCATCACCCGTAATAATTCGATGCAGAAACCCCTTTCTGCTCTGTCGTTGAAGCAGCAATTCGCAAATTGTTTTTCGTCTTTCAACGTCTCTGTCTTTCAATTCATGTGGAACCCAATGTGACATCTTTTGAATCATTCCCATGGCTTTCAAGCGTTTGGAGACTGTTGTTTGATCAACGCCTAATGCTGCTGCAAGTTGTTCCTGCGTTTGACACGAATCCTGCTCGAGCAATGCTGTCAATTCTTCGTCTTGAAATTTTTTTGGCTGACCAGCTCGCTCTTGGTCTGCCAAGCCGAAATCACCACTTCTAAACCGTGCAAACCACTTCTGACACGTTCGCTCAGCTAGAGCATGGTCACCATACACTTCCACCAAAATACGATGACTTTCAGTCGCACTTTTCTGCATGTTAAAGTAATGCAGCAGGACACCCCGCAAAAACACTTTATCAGGCACAAATTGCGCCATGTTCACTTAACTACAAACTGGTGTTATTGACGCTTTAATCCACTGCCCTATACTACGAACGATACGCGATGACAGGGGTTTGCAACACATGTGTGGATACACGGAACTGTGGGACGCTCCGTTCGTTGCGCCATCTCTTGTCCACCCGCACGAATTAATTCCTAGACCAAATATATACAACTTCGTAAATAAATAATTATTAAAATTATCATCTTTAATCGCTTTAAGCTGTCATGTCTTTCCATTAGATTCATAGTCTTTATTTCATGAAAATCTTTGCACCATCCGAAATAAACTTTTCTGAAGTCACCCCTGAATAAAATTTTCCAAAATCTAGATAGCTAAATCGCTTTCTCGCACCTTAAAACAGTAGTAACCTTTACGGCCAAGTCTAGATAGTGACCCAGTAATAGTTCAATCTGATTTTAAAAATACACCTCTCATATGGCCTCGGTAATGGAAGAGACGTTAAAGTCTCCTAAAACCGAGAATTATTCAATTTCATGAATGTCGTTAGTGCTCTGCAAATGAATGATAAACCAGTCACTCTAAATGATCATTTTGAAAGTCAAGACGTAAGTAAGTAGTTTTCTAGCACAGAAAGAGTACTTTTCCAGTTTCCTGAAAATTCATAGACTACCCTAAAATGAACTTTTCCAAAGATACCAATTGAATTTTCACAACTGAACATTGTAATCACATCTTGAAGATTGTTAGCTCCTCCCTGGAATGATCTTTCTCTTCAGACTTCCGTAATTCCTAGTATTTCCCAAGTAGAGACTAGGCACATCGCTTTCTCGCACCCAAAAGCACTAGTTTTTATCAAATTATTACGAAAATCGTAGAAACTTCCCTTTCTTAAAGTAACAATTACGTAAGGTTGTCACATTGGAATAAAGCATTATATAACAGTATTTAAACATTTATTGACTGTTCTATCTGAAACTATGCCACAGTTAGCCACAATTAAACATAAATATGTCATATTTTGTGCTGTACTGTTTTATGGAACACGGATATTACGAATGAGATGTGGGACGCACTGCTTAAAATGGGTTGTAATACACCAGAAATATGTATGAGTTTTTTTCCGTCCGAATTTTATGGTCAGTTTATATGCCTAAATAAAGAGTTCTGGTGCGCTCAGACAACATTCCCCCTTCCCTGGATCTAGCTTGTATATGAACTAATCTTCTTGTCGTTCATACTCCCATGTATATAAGACTTAATTGGGTTTGTGCTTCGAATCATGGAGAGGATCACTGCTTTTCTTTTTCGTTTCGTGGACGAAGTAATGGAAGTGTGAAGAGTAGACGGATGTAAGGCTAAAATTGCAGAAATTTGCATTTTACTTTTTAAATGATATCTCGAAGTTACAAGTGAAGCAGGCTTATTGAAAAGTAATTGTAAGATTTTATTTTTAATGCATGTTCAGTATTTCTTGGCTTTATTTCTAATTCATGTTTAATATCTGTTGGTGTAATCGTAAGTCTATTTCTATATTCAGTGTGCATATTCATATTCTGTGGAATGATTGTGGATACTGGATCATTGTTGGTTATATATATTGATTGTTAGCGCATTTGTTCATACAATAGTATTCCATAGGCAGGTGTCTGCAGAAGTGATTCAGAAGTCGTTCTCCTGTGATATAGAATTCTTGAGGTTGAGGAACTTAATGCTGCGGTGTCTAGCAGCAGCTATGGAAGTAGGAGGAAAAGCTCGGAGCAAGAAAGGTTCGGCTGACGTCGCTAATGGTGAACAGTGTGTGGATGAACCAGTGGAAGTGCTCACAAAACTGTCGAGGGAGCTTAAGGAGATGTTCGAATCTCTAAGTGAGAAACCGCCTCCAACTATTCCTCAAGTAAGCTAGTCTTGATAATGTTAAAGTAATTAGCATAAATATGTTAAAATAAAAAAAATAAATAAGTTCAATGTACCTTGCATATTTTTCTTTTAGTTAAATCTGTCATTTCGATACCTGTTTAAGCATCTCTGATATCTTCTATGGAGGATGTAACTTTTCAGTGTTAAATCGAATAATGTTTACGTTACTTCATTATTATTTGACAAACAGAACTACAATCTCATGTAAAATACACTCGAAAATTATTGAGAGTAATAAAAGTATTTTGTTGTACATGTATATACAGGATCAACTCGAGTTGTTGTAATTTAGAGTTGCCAGTCACTATATTAGAATATTACTTATAGAAAATGGCTAGAAAGTTTTGTGGTAAGAATGAATTTGAGTATACTCGCAACCAATACGTCCTCCGTAGAAGACACCAGAGATGCTTAAAGAGGTATCGAAATGACAAGGAATTAATTAAAAGAAACGCAAGGTACATGGAATTTATTTCCATCTTATATAATTAGGATGAAGGTAAATGTTTTGCTTAGTGTTTTGAGTTATGTCGTATAGACTGAAATAGTATTGAAATAATGTAATTATAAGTGGAAGAAAATTAATGATCAGAGAAAAGAGAACATGTTATTTGCTGACCACAAAGTAGCCGCGATTCTGCTCCCTCAGGAGTCATTGCAACCCTTCAGAACGAAGTTGATAGATTTCATATGATTACGCTGTAAATAACAAAACTTCTAATTTCCTGCTTCGACATTTACAATTTATGGCTCACTTCAAACCTATAAAACAGACCAGAGGGGAAACAGCTTAAAAGTTGATTAAATATTCTAAGAAGTTTACAAATCGCGTTAGGTACGAACAGTAGATTATAATTGTAATGAAATAAAGAGGAATTTAGATTCTTCTTGATTCGAGCTGATTTCACAAAAGAATTGTTGTGTTACGGGAATGTATATACATACATCCCTCTCTGTTGGCATGGTTTTAGAATCCATTTAATAAGAAACAAGACCAATTGAAACTGAGGAAATCCTAATTATTGAACATTGTCTAGTATTTTTTCCCATTTGAAATATATAGAGTAACTAAACTGGCCGTTAATTTTTCCCTATTTCTGGCGTTATTTCGAATGACGAATTTTGGATTGACTAGATGATGATAATTCAAGATATGAGAAAATAATAATAATAATAATAATAATAATAATAATAATAATAATAATAATAATAATAATAATAATAATAATAATATGATCTTTGTCGGCCATACTATTGTATGTGTATGTGTTAAGAAACTATTATTTTTATACTTAAATATATACAGAAAAAACACTGCCGACATATATACCGGTAGGTGATATATAAACCAGTGGATACTTTAGGCTTTTAAAGTTGTGGGAAAATGAACTTTCGAGTTTAATATTTCAAAAACATGTGTCGTCCGTAGACTTCAAACTTCCAACTGAAAAACGTGTACATTTCAGTATCGTGTAATGGCAGCATGAGAATTTTATCATGAGCGAAAAGGGATCCTACTAGTTCTAGGTGGAAATGCGCATATATGGGACCATGAGACAAAATTAGAGAGAAATCAGTAAATAAACAGAATTCCAATTTAAATTTGAAATAAAAACAAACTTTTTTATGATCAGGGTAGGTAGGTATAATTGAGTAACAAAGCAAAGATAAAGACATTTTTTATTTTTTATCTTATATATTTTTGTATCAGATTTCACTGATTTTTTAGCGTCCCAAAAATGGGATAATAGTGCGTGATGATTTAAATTATTGTACAGTCATGGTACAGATATATATATATATATATATATATATCATATCTGTGGCTAGGGTCTAAAAGGGCCAATGTTAATTTTTGGCAAAAATGAGATTTTCCTCAAATTTTAACGCCTATAAATGGATATTTTCTTGTATAAGAAAAACAAATGTTAATATAAATTGTATATATTCCAAACTATTTTGTGTTGACATTTGCTCTTGTACAAGAAAACATACATTTATAGACGTTAAAATTGAAGAGTATCTCATTTTTGCTAAAAAGTGATATTGGTCCTTTTAGACCCAAGCCACTGATATATAAAGTGAGATGAGTGTAAAGATGTATGTATTAATATTATTTCTGTTTTTCTCGTAGCACATATCGTCTCCTCTTCCCTCTCGTTTGCATGGTTTTGTTGGGAATCAGCAGTACAGTGTTTTGTTAGACATGTTGGAGTTAGTGAAAGTTCTTGACCAGTTCGTGGATAAGGACGATAGTGATGTTGTGCTTCAACGAATGGAGGACATATCAAAAACAGTTCTGTCAGTAATAAACGATTTTCGGAACGAGTGTAGTGTGGACAGTAAGTGTGAAATTACTAGGTGGAAGACAATATTAGAGAGAATTGTCAATATAGCGGAGGTGAGTGTTCATTCCAGAACGAGTATTGAAGATATTTATTTTGTTTGCATAATGCAGAAGGTAGGTAGTTTTACAGTGTGTAGCGTGAAGGTACTACTTGAGATTCCTATCAAGTTTTGGTGAAAGATTGATCAAGTGAGTTATTTCACTTTCTTTTACTTTTGAATGGATATCTGTAAATATGTATAAAAACAGAGTGTAACAAAAGTCCCTTGCCATAGGCCAACGAGTGCAGATACGAAAAATGTAAAAATATGTTCGTTGGCTGTATCGTTAAGATGGAAAGGAGTCTCATCGCTGAATAAAATGTCATCTTCTAGATTAGGATGCTGTATATTCGTGTATGCTGCAACTATTCACAGAACTGTTCTTATGTCTATATCATACCCATGTAAGTTGCCCACTACTGCACTCTGGTGATAAACGATTAAACTCAGTTAGACACGTAACCTTTGTGTACGTTGCGACCTTTTCAGCATTAATCAGTTATCTTACAAGTTACCATTTAATCGAGTTTGTCTACGTGCTCTTTGTTTTTAAATTTGAAAGTAAAACAACTACAATTTGCTGCTCGGACGGTACATTTTCATTACATTTAGGAATGTTAAATGTTTTGAAACAAAATAATGACCAATGGTGGAAGAGGTGAAAGTGTCCCTCATGCGAAGCTCCATGCCATGAAGAGATGTTGAGGGGGATGCGGATATATAATTCCGCACTTTCTTCACCTTGGCCATATTTAGGGATGGGTGGTCAACACGACGACAAGGCCTTCTTTCCTACCACCCCCTTATCCTCCGAACCCGATATGCACATTATCTCCAGGCTGAATGGGCCTCAGAGCCTTTAGCTGTGGAGGTGATGGAAAAATATATCAGGTTTTGATCACCTCTGAAATCGAATCCAGGTCGCCAGTGCGATCAGAGGACAGTGTTGACCACATTTGTATACTTAAGCATGTTACAGTGGTCAAAATATGACAAGCTAGTAGTTTGAATTTGTGTCGGGTATAAACTGAAGTTGTCCCTGCAGGAATTTAAATGACATTTTTGATTCTTGACGAGAAGTGACCCCTTGAGATCAGCGGTCTAAAATTTGACTGATAAGCGTACTTTCCGATGCGGAGTGGAGTGTTGAAAAGAGCATGGTGAGTCTGTTCATCACTTCTCTAGATTGTGGAGGTGTGACAGGCTAGGTATGACAGACAGGACAATATTAGCGTCCTGTAGGTACCGCTAATTAGAAGAACATAAACTCATGACAGAGGGGTCTTTTACTGTTAAAAGGTGATAGTTGCAGAAATATGTACTTTGGATATCAGTGCATTATTTGTTGCTTGGCACATTCCAGTACGAGATAGTAATACCCATAGTAAGGGTATGAGACTTTTAATGTTAGTTTAATTAATATTATTACTAGTAGTACTTAGTAAGAGAAAGTAATAGTTGTAATAATACGTAGAAATAACTGCATTGTTTTTGATATCATAGATACTTTTTCCGAGCCAATTTTCAACATGTTAAGAATTTCATTCTCCCCCTACCTCCGCCCGTCCTGCACCCCACGAGCTGATGATGCAACTGAGATTTGTAGTATTCTTGTTTCATTCCTACGCCATAATTTTTGTTTGCTTTCCGTTCAACTTTTTACGTGAACTAATGGTTCTATTGTAACACTATAACTGGAAACGCTGTTTTTTCAATTACCATTGTGGAAACTACCAAAGGAGAGCCAAAACTTCTGGACCAATTTGAAAAATTCCAAGTTTGAAAATCTATAGTTTCCAACAACTTTTCTGTCGGTACCTTTTATTCGTATTTGCACTCATAACAAAGTTGTCCTATGGCAAGGGACTTTCGTTTTATGTATATGTATTTTTTTATTATTTTTTTTTTAAATAATGTTACGATCTATTTTTCTTTCTGTTAATCTGTGTTAATACTTTTTACCTATAGGTGTAGAGAAAGAAATATGAGCGACTTTTTTCAGTATGGCTGTGAACTGGATCTTGAACGTGACATTGAAAACTGTATATGTGTTTTCCTTAAGGTGCACTGAGACTCGGAAATAATTGGAGTACAGTCTTACCTTATACATATGCATCGCGATACTTTCTTATCCTTAAAGAGTGTTTATTCAAATAAATTATGAAGTCTTAAATGCGAGCAGAGCAGGAATGAAGACATCCGAAAAACATTATCGAAATATTTGAGTAATAAACGGTTTACTTCATTTACCAAAATATGCCTTCGGAATTTTTGATCAACGATATTCACTATTCAACACAGAATTAAGTCACGCTTAAGTGATGTGAAGTAGATTTAATTTCCTTTATGGCCAAACTATCGTACATAAAGTTGCCAAGAGTACGGATTTCAGGTCGTGCATCTCTTATAAACATACAGGAGTCACTCAAAAGATTTAAGAATTTTATGGATAATTCAGTTCATTCTGAAGTGTAAGAGAGTGGGTGAATGCGATGGTTTCTGTACCGAATTTGAAACCGTTTTTATCAGAAAATTTCTTTGCGTCCCGATTCCGGAACCAGAACCATCCATTTGTACCTATCGGTTCCTTTACCATTAACTTTGATCGTCACTATGTTGAGAAATCGTTTGTGAACAGGTGCAGAAAACGTCCGTGTTAGATTTCCTGATAGGCTTGTTCCACATAAACGATTTCATCATAAATTGCAGGAGATTGGAACTGTGTGTGACAGGCGCCGAAATGGAAGACCAGTTGTCGAGAAATCTGACTCCATGACAGATTTGCAAAATCGTTACGAAGGTTCACTTGCATAAATCTGTGGCTTTTGCCAAAAAACTCATATAAACTGAAATCTACATTGCGTTTCATAACTTGGATAAAGAAAAACTATTCCGTATATAATTTTCTTCGACTTTGTATATATTTTCTTCAGAAATTCGTATCATGAAAAAAACTTGACAGTGTGTACTTTTTGGTGAAGCTCGATTTCATCTAATTGGTTATGTGAATAGCCAGAATCAGGATTGATTGATTTAAATGTAACTTTTATTCTTTTTAAAGGTATGATCTAAACCAAATTTGTTTTACCCAAATGCCTAAAACAGGAATAAATGCAGTATTTCAGACCATTTTGAAATAAATCAAATGTCTTATCTGTACTAAGTGATGGCTTAATAATACAAATTTAAACAAAATATTTAATATTCTAGGTTGATGGGCCATGATTTTTTAACAAGGTACTTAATTTAATTATTTGAAGAGAAGATATTTGAAGAGGAGAGATTTGATTATACAGAAGATTTGAAGAGAAAGCTTGAATCCGTGTAAAATGTATTACTTGTGAATTTTTAGTTCAGAATTGTGGGTACCGTTGAAATGCATTGTTGAACATATTTAATACTTACCTCTAACTGAGTTTTTATGTCACTTTAAAATGCGTATCGTAAGAAAGGGGGAAGGCTTAACATCTATTAAAAAAATAGTGTGTCTCGGAAAAGACGAAACTCAATATTAAAAATAAATTGCCGCGTGTCCCACCGTTTTCGAAAATCCCGCTTCTAATGGGAGAAGGGGCAATTTCTCTATTTTTTCTCTCCTATTTAAATTGACCTAATTTGTCTTACCAACAGAAAACAACTGAACAGTTTGACATGAATTTTAGATCGTAACAGTTGGTTCGAGCCAGGATTTTATGTCGCTTTCATAAATGCATCTAGGAAGGGGGGATGCTCACATTAAGATGAAACTTTGTATATAAACTCTATGATAGATAAGTGGACACGTGCACTAGAGTTTTAGAAAATTTTGCTTTTCTAAAGTGGGAGAGAAGTAGGTGATTTGTGTAATGTTTTTCTCAACGCATATGAACGTGTTTTTCTTAATGTGTTTGCCATTCATCACGAAAAATAAGCTGAATTGATTGAAATGAAATTTTGAATATAGCACTTTAGTCGAACCAAATTTTATCATGTCATTTTCACTTATCACGCATTAAAATTCATGTCCAAAGGGGCAAAAGGAGTTGACGTGAGTGTTCTAGTCCTACAGTTTTGTTGAAATGCTTTTCCTAAGAGTAGAATGGAGGCAGTAAATTTTTCGCGAACAATGAAAAATGCACCATTTGATATTAATTTTTGATTATAGTTAACACTTGGAGCGATGTCAGTTTTAATTAGTTCATTTCGATTCGATATATACATCCCAAGGGGATGGGAAAGGGGGTTTAAATATATATCCCAACTATTTACTACAAACTTATTTCCCGTTTTTTGTTGTTTGTGCAATGGCAACATATTCTACACTGCTTATTTTACTTTAGTTGTTTACTGATTAAGATGTTTAAAAAATAACATTACTATACATTATCTTTCTTCCATCCAATCATTGTAAATTTAATTCGCAAAACTACTGTGACCTCGTATTCTTAGATGTTGGGCGAATATAACTGTTATTTGTAAGAAACATTTTGCAGAAAACACAACATAAATATCGGGAAACTTTTGATTTCGCTGTTTTTTAACATCACTTAATAAATAAACGTGAAAGCCCCGTAGTTTATCAATTACGGAAAGGTACATCATTTTAATTTTATTATTTTTTCTTTTTTTAAATGAAGTTCAAATGATTTAATTAAAAAAAAGAAATTTAAATAAAAAAAATACGATATTTTTCCAACCCTGGACAGAACTGTAGAATATGAACAGTTTTAAACCCTGAAAGCTGCTTACCGGTATTCAGTGTAGGTAGGTGTATGATATATATTACAGCTGCGCATTATTAAACTCTAGTAATATTGCGAACACCCTGTTCCAAAAAGGATAATGGCGTTGATTATGGATGTTTTGAGTTAAAGCTTTTCTAAGTCCATTTTTGGGTATCCTCGGGAACATTAAACCAAAGATGTCAGGTTTGAGCCCCCAGTCCTTCACAGTCATGAAAAACGTGCAGATATGTTTTTCTTCTTTTGAGTGTAATAAGACATGTTTAAATGTTATTAAGTGTAACATTCATTGAAATACGTAATGATACATTATTTCGAAACTATGCATAAGTTGAGCACGTGCTGGTTTTGCCACCTACGTTTCCATAGGTAAAAGAACATTTCCAATGGAAGAAAAGACAGCGAACATAGTTCTCGCATCCATACTAGAATAAAAAGACGAAGAAGGAAACAGCATTTGCAATGGATATGAATGTTATTGTCTTGGAAATTCAGTTATATTTCTTCAGAAGGAGCTCGTCAGACGTATCCATGTTAGTTCAGTGGTAAAGCCAAGACTTCTAATCGTAAGGTTTTGAGTTAAATTCCCGATTGGGTCAAACTCTCTGGTAGGTAATGAAATATTCCGTAATCCATGAATAATTATATAAAATAATTACAATAAAATAAATCAGTTGTATATATTCATACAATCATTTCAGCACATAAGTAACATTATGTTTAAAATATATTTGAGATGTAGTAGGTGTTGACAAAACGTTAGTATATTATATGAGAAAGTTAAAAACAAATCTAGAAAATCGTGTAATACCAATAAGGTGTGTAATATATTTGTCTGCAACTGTTTGTCATACGGAGGTTCTCATTACAGCAAGGAATTTACGTTCTTGAAATCTAGTCAGAACCGTACAAAAAACATGCGGGTATAAACAGAGAATATCCAAAATCGGATCGTGGTTCCAGACAGCAAGTTCATCGTTCCCAAAACCAAGGCCGTAGCAAGTTCACGATCCCCACAAGCTATTTTAATAAACTAAGTTGAGGTTTAGTAAGGAAGGGAGAACTAACTCTCTCTCTCTCTCTCTCTCTCTCTCTCTCTCTCTCTCTCTCTCTGTCTGTCTGTCTGTCTGTCTGTCTGTCTGTCTGTGTGTGTGAGTGTGAGTGTGAATGTGAGTGAGTGAGTGAGTGAGTGAGTGAGTGAGTGAGTGAGTGAGTGAGTGTGTGTGTGTGTGTGTGTGTGTGTGTGTGTGTGTGTGTGTGTGAGAGTGAGTGAGTGAGTGAGTGAGTGAGAGAGAGAGAGAGAGATTTTCTACTATAACTCTGGAACACTTGGAGCAATTGTAATCAAACTTGGTACAGTACTTGGCAATGAAAATGTTACAAAAAAATTGTCGAAATTAGTAACAAACTCTTGTGCCGTGTGCTTATGCATTCAGAAACACACGTCTCGATCGACTACTGCTTTTAGGAACAGACCTATAGTGACGATAGCACATTGCTAGAAGGCTTACATTATAAAGCTACGTTGAAAAACTAATAGAATGGAACATTTCAAAAGTTGACTCGGTGGCTGCGCCGTTCACAGTGAACGTAGTTTTACTTCTTATCAGTGTTATATTATACATTTGATCAAACATTGTGTGTTTATCAAACTCAAGGGAGGGAGAATTACACCCTCCTGTCCTGCCCAAATGACGCCCGTCGAACATTTACGTGAAATTACTAAAAAAACTGAAATTCACCATTGAATAACATTTATTTCTGTCAGTACTTTTTAGAGCTCTGTGCCCGCATTACAGACTTCGGGAAGCACAAAACTTACTGCCGTAATTGACAACTTCCGCAGATTTCACAAGCAGCATCTTCCTAGCTTGATGTTGTATGCAATCTTTGAAGAAGGGAAGGAATGCAAATAAGGCGTTTATGAAGCTATGGGAAAATTTTGTGACAATGTTTTTATTCAGGTTCTGAAAAGACATTCTAGAACAAACGAATGAAAGAGACTGTTTTAGAGTTATAAAGCTTGTAAACATGGTTCCTGTTTTTATCCGTCTGAATGGAAAGAGTACATTACGTCACACACTGTTTTAGACAAGGAGAGGAGGAGGGTGAGTTGGATTGAATACCAAGAGTAGTTAGTCGATCGAGACGTGGGACGTGTGTTGTTTCTGAATGCATAAGCACATGACGCAAGTAAACTTTTTGTAACATTTTCATTGTCGAGTACTGTACACATATTACTTACACTGTGGAAAAGAGTATTGTCGAGGTAATACCCTCTAGGACACCTAGGGGGTAGTAGGAGTAGAAGATAGAAATGTTGGAAAACGGCCGATATTAATGTTGATGTCGTAGTTTTCGGGGTTCATGAGGTAATTGATGACATATCCTGTGCCCCTAAAATCGTTCAGCCCCAGTGAGGGTATGATTCCCTAGGACACCTAGGAGGGGTAATAGGACTGACATTAAAAATGATAGAAAACGGCCGATATTAGTGCTGAATTTGTAGTTGTCGGAATCGCTGAGATGAACAGGGACACTTCCGATGCCGTTTAAATGCAAATTCAGCTCCCATTAGTATTCCTGAGGGGGGATTGTGAGATGAAAAATAATTTAAAATGACCGATATTAGTATCAGATTCAGTTTTTAACGTCTCTAAGTTGATTAGTGACAGTTTTGTTGCCTCTGGGTCTAAGGTCTGCTCCCAGTGAAGATAACTCGTCCTAGCACTCCTAGGGTGAGAGGAGGGGAGCAGAGGAAGAATCATAATGGTCGACAGCGACCGATATTATTGTCGAATCCATAGTTTTCGGGGTTGCGCCAATAAATAGTGACATTCCCAATGCTATTTAAGTTCAAGTTGAACCATATTAGTACATCTGGGAAGGGAGAAGGGGGGATGGTGACATGAAAATAATAATCAAAAACTACCGATATTACTATCGAATTCATAGTTTTCGAGGTCCCTAAATTAATTGCTGACACTCCCTATACCATTTGAATGTATGTTTAACTCCCAATAGCACCCCTGGGATGGTGGGAATGGGTTGACACGTAAAAATAATTGAAAACGACCCATATTAGTATCAGAGTATCAGATCCGTAGTTCTCGATGTCTCTGACATTAATAATTACAATCCTGATGGCGTTAAAGTCAAAGTTCAGACCTCATTGGTATTGGGGGGGGGGGATAAGAAGGGGTGAAAAATAGAATGTCTCAATTAACGGAAATTAGTGTTGAATCCATAGTTCGGGTTCGTCAGGCTATTACGTTACAATTACAGTGACAGTTAATCTCAAGTTTAGGCATGAACGAATATGTCAGCTGTATTGAGAATTTACTGGGACAATACCCAAAGCGTTGCTCCCTCAACTATAAATATTTGAGCTCCAGTATAGCTCTGGAACATCTAGAGCAATTTTAACCAAACTTGGTAGACATGTCTTTCAATTTTGAAAAACATTATTATGGGAGTAAGACACTCCAAAGTGTGGGAGTTGGAAGGAATGGCATGTAAAAATAGTGCAAAACGACTGATATTAGTGTGCAGTCCATAGTTTTCGGGGTCGCTGGAATGAATAATACGCTTGCGATGGCGTTCAAGTCGAAGTTCATCCCCATCGGCAAAGGATTTGGGGTGAAAAATAAAATTAAAAAAAAAAATGATTGAAATTTGTGTCAAGTGATTATAGAAACCCACATCCTATTTACCTGAAGGTTGGTGCAAACATAACAAATAAAAAATATTTATTTTCCTTTTCTGTGAAAACAGGCATAAGAGGTTAATAGCCTCTCTGGAAATATTTCACAGTACCGAAAATGGTAGAATATATCTAATTCACTTGAAGCTTGTTACGAACATACATTACAACGAGAAAAGAAGAAAATACAAACTTGATCTTTCATGCGAAAGTCAGTTTAAGGGGGCGAAGCACCTTTGAAAATATTTTAAATCCAGCACCAAAAATGGTAGAAGGCAACCAACTCACTTGAAACTTCGTATACACATACTAACGATAAAATGAGAACTTTTTTTTCTTTCTTTCTTTTTTGCAACTAAGTCCGAAAATGGCAGAATATCATTTCTAATTCTTGATATTAGGTGCATGCATAGTCCCTAGTAAGAAAATTAAAATGGCAAAATCCACTTTTTTCGAATTATTTTGCAGACATTGCCAAATATGTCGTGTCAATATGCACTATTAACTTGCAACTTTGTACATAGGCTAAACTATTCATAAAACAACTGAAT
Source organism: Thermobia domestica (assembly GCF_964235325.1). Taxonomy (NCBI): domain Eukaryota; kingdom Metazoa; phylum Arthropoda; class Insecta; order Zygentoma; family Lepismatidae; genus Thermobia; species Thermobia domestica. The sequence goes on from NC_137461.1 coordinate 89,704,614, forward strand.
AAGAATGAATCCAAGCAGTGATCCGGGGAAAAATTCCCACTAATTCAGAATTTCCCCCGTGAAGATCATATAACAATTTTATTTTATATTATGTAGGTTTTAGTTTTGTATATTTTACACCGAGTGAAGTAAAAAAGTTCCTATTTTCTGTGTTACTTTATACTTTATTTATAGTATAGTATATTCTTAACAGGTGGGGAGCCAATTTATAGCTATTATTATATTAGGGGGATATCTCTAAGATTTTGCTTTATGTTCGTTATTTTTAGAAAAACGAAATACTGTATTATTCGCGAAGGCGGTTACACAGAAAACTTACTCCGGGCCGTAATATTCCTGTCATGGACTAATGACCATGCTTAAGTGCGTGGTAATAATAACGATTTAGAGCACTTTCAACTAGATTCAGATCGTAGTCAGAAAAATAGGATAGGATTAACACGTTTATTTTCGTTGAGTGTCAATATTAACACACTAATTAAAATAACAAATTTACATGATGCTTGCGTTTTAAAATAATGTATTTCTAAACAGAATTTCTGTAACTATATTCGGTGCTATTCTATAGGTGATACAAATATTTTCCCGCTTTCCTTTTAATCTTGAACAATAAAATAAAGTAAAATAAACTGTCTGGACCAAATCTGAATGTTTTGTTGGTTGGTCTACCATAAGAAGTGCAGTCGGTGGTATATAACAATTAAGAATTGTAAACATAATTGAAATATTGTTATTTACTGAAGACTTCTAAGAATTTACATAAAATAACGGTAGTCATGAATCCATAAGCTTCAAAAGAATTCTTTTCCATTCTTGTAATATTATATAGTGCGTATGGTATCACAAATGTGTTTTGATATACTTTTTGAAAAACGCGTAAATTTTTATTATAAAAATCACTTCGCAATTGACTCTGTATTTTCTTTTTGGACAGATGATAGTTTATAATTCATAGCATTAGTAGACAAGAATAAAATAATTTTCTTTATAAGAAACTCTTATGCAGTTTTTCATTAAATTAAAAACTTAGGTTTCTATGTGTATTTTACCTGCACTTTACACACACACACAGATAAATTCCTTTTTAAATATTTTATTACCAAATACGAAATAATTTTTGAAAATTTTCCAATTGTGGAAAGTTATTGGAAAGTTATAATTTATTTAATATACCTATACATACATTGAACCTATTTCATAGCTTTATATGAAGTTAATATTTGGTCGTGGATATTTGTTTACAACGGAAAATTTTCTGGAAAAAAATATAGTTTCCAGTTCACATCACTACTCATGATTGGGAGCCATGTTTATCGGCCTTTCCAGGACCACTTCATTTCGTGCGAAGTTTTCCTAATGCAATGATCATTCAGTATATTTCGCAATACACGCCCATATCAAACATCCCCAGCGATCCTTTTGTTTCTTTACAAAAGAAGAGTTTCCCCTTGTCCTCTCAGTAATTTGAACACGAGTACAGTAATTCGATATTAGCCTATATACGAGGGGAGTGGTCAGAAAGTAAGGTTACAAAACCTGCAGTGAAACGTGTATATATTATTTCATACAGCCAACAGATGGTACATGCATTAGGTTATTTTTCGACATAGTCGCCATATGATTGAGGCACTTGTCCCATCGTGGAATGGGTTTGAAGATTCCAGCTTGGTAAAATTCTGTCCTTGCGACTAAACGGGACAAAATGTCACGTTGTCACATAGTGTTTCACCTCGTGCTGCAGAATATCGTGCACAACGTGACGAACGCTTCCGAACGACATTCCCAATTCTGCCATCGGATGGCGTAACGTGATTCTCCTGTTGTCCTGAATCAGCTCCTCCATGCGAACTGTGTTCAAATCTGTTGATGCCGTGCTGAGTCGGCCACTGCGCTCCTCGTCGGTGACGTTTTCTACACCAGCCACGAACTTTCGACACCATTCTGCGACATGCTGACAAAACATTACTGTCTCTTCGTAAACCTCTACCAGCAATTTTCAGCCGCGGCTACATCTTTCGTCCACAGAAATCGAATAACTGAGCGGACTTCTTTGCGAGACAGTTTTCCAAACGAGTCGTTATTTATGTTTACCTCCTCGTACTATTTACGTTTACAACTGATGCATACACTATATATTAAATACGATTGACACACACGTTCTTGGTCTTAGAGCAGAGAATAGATGGCCATTTTGCAATCGGGGCTTACTCAGGCCCTTTGTCCTCAAAAGGACACTATTTTCAACGAGGCTTGCTCTAGCTCGATCTCAAGCCCATTTATCTCATTGGGGCTCAGTCGAGACCGATTGAATCCGAATCTGACTTGCGAGTTCGAACATTTCTGGTAGAGGCAGGGGTATATGAAGCCTAGACCCACAGCTTAACGTGGAATCCAAACCACATGAGCTCCCGCCGGAAATCGAACCCGGATCTCCCACGCCAAAGGCGCGTACGCTAACCGCTTAGCTACGACGGAGCTAAAACAGCCTTTTTTTTTTTTTTTTTTTTTTATATACTTAATGAAAAGAACTGCATAAAAGTTTCTTATAAGGAACATTATTTTACTCTTGGCTATTAATGCTATGAATTATGAACTTTCATTTGTTCAAAAAGAATATCGAGTCAGGTGCGAAGTGATCTTTATAATAAAATCTGATACTTAAGAAAAGACACTGAAATAAGTTTGTGATACCATACATACTCTTACACCCTTGTTATTTGCAGATATACTACTCGTGTATTCATGACTACTCGTACACTGACATCACTTTTCTACATTACTCTTCCTCCATGACCATCTCTCTTCTTTTGCACTGTTTGTCTCTGTCACTACTTCCACATCGTACACTATATTAAGTGATTATTAATGTTTAGTATAATTTATAGTATTATTGAAATTGCAAGACTGTCTCGGAATACACTAATTTTTATATATGTATGTTTTTCAGTTAATGAGTTTCCTGGCGTTGTTATGTGGTATCTGCCATTGTCTAATTAGGCCGCTTAAGCCTCCTCTAGTCAAAAAAGGGAAGAAAAAGAAAGAACACTGTAATGTACTACATGTAAGTAGAAGTTTCTAATATTTATTTTGTATTTAGGCCTCTCGAAAACCATTTATAGATGTATTGTTCACTAGTGGTAGAAATAGTGGACACTTTGTCCAAAACTCTCTCAATGTCACCGCAATTACATGTCTGGCACTTGATACGAAGTTAGAAAATATAATAGTGAAAAATCACAAATGTCATATGTAATTTGTATTTTTTTTTCTTTACAGTGCTTTTATTAGATTACACTAGTTAACAAATTTAAACTTTTTGTTTGTTACATGAGAAAAATCACCTGATCTTAAAGGCCCTTTTTGCGCTGAATTCGAATATGCAGTCGGTTTCTCTCCATCACGTGCAGTTTTCCCGTAACAGAAGGATTTTCGGGAAATTCCTTCAAAAATTTCCCTTTTTCAGATATTTTATTCCCCTAGCTCCTGTCCCCTTACATATAGTAACATAGAAATTATACCTAAGTATACCTTGATTTATATTTAATAAACCCTAAAAGTTTCGTAAAAATCGCTTTGTTCTTTCTAGAGAAATAAATATATTTGTATGTATACTGTGTGCACTGTTTATTGCACCTGATAGTAATGCTTTCAGATCTCCTGAGTTGGGGTAAAAACGATTTGCTTTATTACTACAAACACAGACATAAAAATGAATATTTACAATAGTCAACAACACACTTGTATTGCTGTAGTCAACAACATATCAGTGTACAGGAAAAGGCATGTTCAATTTTCAAGCTATTTCTCAATGCAAGATAATGTGTGCGTATGTACGGATATAAATGGGTTGATGGCGGAGCTAGGAATTCCTTACGTTCCAGAAGAATAGAGGTTATTTATCGACGCGTCAAAGGTCAGCCTTAAAGCTGTCCTTTTACATAATGGAAATAAAAAACCTTCTATATTACTTGCGCACTCAGTGAAGATTAAGGAATCCTATGACACCATGTCAACTTTGCTAAATCTTACAAATTACAAGGACCATTGTTGGCAAATATGTTGTGATTTCAAGGTAGTTGGTATTTTATTAGAACTGCAGTGCGGTTACACGAAGTACCAATGTTTTTTATGTTTATGGGATAGCCGAGCTGATGACAAACATTATGAAGTGAAGGAATGGGAACCTAGAGTGAATTACGTACCTGGAGAATGCAACGTCAAATACGCTCCTTTGGTAGATCCTAATAAGATATTACTACCGCCACTTCATATCAAGTTAGGACTTATGAAAAACTTTGTCAAAGCCATGGACACATCTGGTGAAGGTTTCAAGTATTTGCGAGATAAGTTCCCTAACCTGAGTAATGCTAAGATTTCAGCGGGAGTGCTTATTGATCCCCAAATTAGGAAATTAATGCTTGATGATAGCTTTGACAGGAAGTTAAACAGTGCTGAGCTAGCTGCCTGGACAGCATTTAAGTGTGTTGTGCGCAACTTTCTGGGCAATAACAAAGCTGAGAGTTACACAGAAATCGTACAGGACATGATACAGAAATACAAAGAGTTGGGTTGTAGGATGTCTTTAAAAATCCACTTTTTGCACTCCCACCTCAGCTTCTTTCCTGCTAACCTAGGTGCTCTCAGCGACGAACAGGGGGAAAGATTCCACCAAGATATAATGGCAATGGAGAAAAGGTACCAGGGACGATGGGATCCTTCAATGATTGGGGACTATTGTTGGGGTCTTGTTAGAGAATGCAACATTTCTTACAAAAGAAGGAAGTAGTGTACGTTTTTGTAACCCAATGGAAGTTTCATATATTGTGATAGTTTTGATTGTCTTTTCATGACCTTTTGGTACATTTGTAGTATTGTTTATTGTAAATTGTCACACTTGTAAATTATAATGTATTATATTTTATATATGTGTTTGTGGTAATAAAGCAAAACGTTTTACCTCAACTTAAGAGATCTGAAAGCATTACTATAAGGTGCAATAAACAGTACACACAGTATACATACAAACATATTTATTTCTCTAGAAAGAATAAAGCGATTATTACGAAACTTGGAGGGTTTGTTAAATATGAATCAAAGTATACTTAGGTATAATTTCTGTTAGTATATGCAAGGTGACAAGATCTTGGGGTGTAAAATAAACGAAAAGGGAAATTTTTGAGGGATTTTCCCAAAAATCCCTCTGTTAAGGGAAAATCGTACGTGATGGAGAAAAATCGAGTGCATATTCGAATTCAGCGCAAAAAGTTCCTTTAAGAACAGGTATTTTCTTTTATGTAACAAAACCTTTGTTAACTAGTGTTATTTTTCTGTTTGTCAAATCTTCCAACTTAACTGGCTAGAACTTAAAATTTCGTACAGATACGTAAACCCGATGATAATGCAATTTTTTCACGTAAGTTTCTCTCTAGTTTGTCGTTTAACTCTAAAATTAATGTAATTTGATTGCGTGTATGGAAAACAACGTGAGTTAAACATTTCTTCACTAGATGGCAGAGTAGTTCACAGCTAGTTCGAGACCTTTATGTAACACTTTTAACGGAAAAATTACGAAGTATTGCATTCCATTTTTTTAAATTATTTTTTTTAAATAGGCTGTTTGCAGAAGTTTTGAATAAATTGTTGTAAGCTTTGCTGAATGTTCTTAGAAAATAAAATATGTAAATTCACACATTGAAACCCTGTGGTATTTTCAAGTGAAGGAAAGTAGAAGTAAAGAATTAATATATAAGAAAAAATAAAAGCACTATTTTTCTAAAATACCCTGAAAAAGAGATTGAGGGGGGGAGGGATAAAATGAAGAGTGGAATAGCATTGGGCACGATGTAATATTTATGTACACATTTCCTGTACCTCAGTGGATAATTTGTTCCTTAATCGTAAGAATAAGTGTGTCTGTACACCTGCCGTTTTCCACATTTAGCAATATAACAGAAAAACAAAATTGCTGTATGAGAATTGGGCTCTATAACGTCTAGTACTTGGAAGAGTGTCACGAGTCAAAGTAGTCATGTTTTTGAAATCCATTTTATCGGTGTATGGGTGCAAATTATGGACGACAAGCAAGACCTTTGATATACATTATTTCATAGCACTTTTAAATTTTTGGTTTTTCTTTTTTTCCATTATTTTGAAAATTTTGAGAAGATAGAGGTACACAAAAATTCCATTGTTTCTCCCTTCAGTATTATATTACCCATTGATCTTTAAACTTCTTTTGATCTCAATATTGGTTAGAATATACGTTGCGGTAGCTTTTTCTTAAGGTAAAATGCGAATATATATATAAGCTCACCGGATGAAAAGTTTGTCACCCTTCTAGAACTGACATTGGTTTTGATTACACGATTGTTTGATAAGTAAGTAGATTTTCCTCACTATAATTCCAGAAGTGGATTTTATTTGACATATTTTTCTCTTGGTTATTTAGACGGCGATCCTATAGATACATTAGCCACTCAATTCCTTTGGGCTGGCTGTGTTATGAAGAAACATTTTGCACTTCGATGTCCGGCACAAAGCGCTTTCTCTTGTGGGGAGTCTTCATTGGGCCTAACACATGAAGGTCGTAGGATAATAAGTCAGAATGAAGGGTAGATTAGTACACCCAGCCGAATTATGGGAAGTGCCAGTTGCTAAATATGGCCTTGCATTGACCTCGAGACAGCTTTCCAGGTCGATCATCGTGGGTCTTCCTTCCTTGTCGTGTTTTACACTAGCAAGAAGCATTCACTGTGATTCCTTTTGGGAACCAAATATGCTTGTTCTAGACTGCGCTTTGTGTCCATAAGAATTCTGTAGTAGGCCATTGGTTTAAATGGGTGATTTCTTGATTGCAGCCCTCTGCTTTATGCTGAAAACTCTACCAAGTTTGTGCAGTGTATAAGTATATTAAACACCACTGTTTGATTACTGGCGTCGTGTTGAAATTTCTTCAGTCATTCAAGAGACATGTGCGCTCCCTGTGTTGTTTCTGTGATGGATCGCTTCTTGTAGTTGTAAAAAAATCAATTCGAGAACTTAATGACCTCACTTTGTAGATACAAGTGAACAGAATACCAATAGATTACAGTCTGCATTGCTTGTAATATCATTTAACTCTCAGTCGTTCCTGATGATATTTGGACAACTTAGGCAAGTCGATTATCGCGGGCAACATTAGAGACTTGGCTTCTCTGGATTTGTCTGTTCGACACGCAGACCAGTAAATTGAAAGAGCACTTAACAGAGGCTAAACATACGCTGAGGTAGATGTCCTACAGCAAGCTTTTATCAAACATTTCGTACTACAGCAGAAGACTGACCTCAGTATACGATCATGGTGATGATGAATCCTGGGAGACCATGTCGAACGTTGATAAAATGTTTGTTTCTAATATAGTTTTACTTTGCTTGGATTGTTCTCAATCATTTTCGAGTGCCCCTTGTAATGAGTATAATATGTTGATAAAACTCTCTAGGAAAAGTGCAATAAACACGTTTTAAAATTTGGCTCTCTCCCCCTCCCCCGAAAATGAAAGAGAAACGTTTGGTAGATGTCTATCAACTCAGGTACAGTCTGGTATTTTGAATTTAAATAAATAAAAATCCAAATCTAGTAGAATGACAAAAAAAATCACTAGATAAATTCTTATAGTCTTTCAGAAAAGTTCCAGGATTGATTTTTAAATTCTCAAATTGTGTGAATTGGATGTTATGTAACATTTGATATGTACTATCAATGGTGTAAGGTCAGCGTTTAGCTTTTTTCTTCCTTTCTTTTTAAACGAGTATGCCTTAACATTCTAATTTTTTTTTTTTTTTTTTTACATTTATTAATTTTTTTTTTCTGTCTTATAGCCGAAAATCTTGGAGGCATTTAACAAAATGGTGGCTGACTTGGAAGAATCGGTTAGGGAACTGGACAGCATAGTAAAAAGACTGGAATCAAGTGTCCTCGCTACAAGTCTTGCTGACTTAAACCTTATGTCAGGCGAACAGAATTGTTTAGTAATAGACAAAATCAGTGAGAGGCAAGATCTTGCTGTTCATATTTGTAAAAAGTTACGAGAAAGTTATTCGTTATCTTTAAAAGAAATTAGACAACTGCTGGAAGCAAAAATGAAATATTTCAAAAGTGTGAGCCTGTGATTTTTTTTTCTTTTTTTATGAGTGTGATTAAGATGAAGTGTGGTGATACATCATTAAAGAAAACAAATTACGCAAATAAATGAAGTCTGTTGTGATTGCGTGCCGATATCAATGACAATATTCGCCATAATGGAGCTTTATTCAGAACATGGACACTTTTTTTCTGTCCTTTTAAGTATACAAGGAAAATGAAATGTGACTATACTAATAAATAAGCCTTTTTCTTTCGAATATACATACAAAAAAAAAAATAATAATTCTAATAATTGCGCTGTCGCTGAAATTGACCTTTTTTCACAATAAATTGGGGGACCTATGTACAGTTATTAAGGGAAGCGAGTAATGAAGGGTTCACGATAATAGTAAAGTGAAGAGACAGTTTTTAGAATTTCTTACAAAGTGAAACCAGTGGGTCGACTGAATATTATTATAAGCATAGTGGAATAGCATAATTGGAGATTCTGAATCAGTAGTCACTGTGAAAAAATATCGGAAATTATTTTTGTCTTGAAATTATCAACCATTTTGTGATCTGAAGACACAACCTAATTCAGTCATACCTGCGAATCAGTTATTTTTGGTTTCTTTTTGAACGATGAAGTTTGAACTGTAAAAGCTTGGTTGGCTGTTTTTTTATTTTTTTTCTCTTCCCATTTTTTTAAAAAGAAAAATTCTTTGCTTGTTTTTTTTCTTTTGTCCTGTCATGAACTATGTTTGTATGATTGCTGATTGTTATATTATCGAAATACATAATAGTTGTACTTTGTTATATGTTGATTTTATTGCTGTTGAATATAAACAACTATCGTTACTTACTGGTGTTGACGTATTCTTACTGGTATTAGTTATGCCTAGAAATTATTGACGATTTACGGGGAAAAGAAACTATTTCGAGTTTACTGGTCAGAATTCTGTCAGATAATGTTCGGTGATTATGGAAAAGCATGTGATGTACAACATCTTACATATTATAAAAGTTAATTGTAATATACACCTATAGGTATTATCAGATTTAACGTTTTATTATTTACGAAAATAAGAAGTTGAATTTATAGGAAATAAACAACGGATCAGCTGTAAAAGTGGTAATCTAAAGCAACGTAAGAAGGAAAGAAAAACCAGCCCACAGAACCCCACCTACTATCGTTTGATTATACTGGGTGGGTGTAAAGTTCAATGCACTCTGGTCTTAGTTATTTTCTATTTATGATTACAATTACATTGCAAAATAACAAGAAATGGAAATATACCTGTTATGTATGTAGGACGTCAGTATAACTTCCCCACTAACACGACACAATTTCATTCGCTGCTATGTTTTCTCATGCATTTTTTTTTTGGAGCATCATTGACGTGACCTCATTCTGAAGTCAGTTTTCTCCTTCAATAAAGTAGCTCTGGTCGGCGGTGCTTTACCAGATCGAACCTCGAAATTCTGCTTGATTTTTTTTGCACGTGGCTGCTCATGAATCCACATGCCTAGTGATCAAAATTCGAAAAATTGAGTTAGCCGAAAGTAGTTCAAAATCACATGTAGGGAATCAGAAATAATACCTAATGTTTTTTTCAGAATGCAATGCACCCGCTGATATGACGACCTTACACAAACTTCGCACAGTTTTGCTGTTGCCGCGAGAGAAGCAGCATTTACGTTTGAATATTGTTCCTCTATACGTGAAGTAACAGTATTGACAACGATTTCTCTCGTACTTTTTGTGTCTGCTAGAGTGGATTATCTAATCGAATGGCCATTTGCTATGGGGGTTGTATTGTTTTCAAATTAGCATGCCAAGTATCATAAGATTTCGTGTAACAGCAACGCTGCACAAGTAACCATCTTTAATTATGTTTTTCTAAAAATTTCAGCGAGTTGAAGGCGAGATTATTGCTAGAATGTTGAGGGCAATGATCCGTTATTCGATTTATTTACAAGTTTCAGTAAGTATCCATTTTTTGCTGTACTGATTTATTTTCGATAATTTTGGCATTTGATGCATGGTGGTCATGATCAAACATGTAGTCATAAATCATACAAGATAGTATATATCGTATGCGATCGATGAAACTCATCAAATCTTAATCAAAATTGGGATTGTGATAGAACTTTACAAGGGTATACACACATGAAATATTACGATGTGCAGTCCTTTGGTTCCTGAGTTATAGACCATCAAAATTAGGTTTGGACTTAGTGAAAAGATATTATACAAGGGCCACTGGAAAAGTTTCTGCAAACTTTCACTTACAATGGTGGCAATGTTCCGATACTATAAATTCGGAAGAATAGACCTTTCTATCTTTAAATTATCTTTGTTTAAGCCTGTTTGTTTATTTTTCAAAGCAGTTGTATTGAAGGAATACTTCAGAAACTGCTTTTCGGCATGCAACAGCTGTTTCAGGCGACATAAATCGCTCATCACGGATGTTACTTTTCATGTGTGGGAACAAAAAGAAGTCGTTAGGTGTTAAATCAGGTGAGTACGGACAATGAGTCATTAATTCGACATTTTTACTGAAAGAAAAATGGAACAGTTCAGTGTACTGAGTGGGAACTGACGTTATGATAGTGCAGAATAATACGTTTTGGGTTTGTTTTACGCAATATGTTGATGATCTGGCAAACAAATTGTCGTATACCACTCAGCGTTGACAGTCCTTCGATCTTCTAAAGCTATGGCTATCACATGTCCAGTATAACCGAAGAAATTGGCGATCATTTACTTGGCAACACTCTTTGAATGAATAGTTTTGTTGGTTTCGGCTCACTTCGAAACATACAAACAGTAGATTACTATATAGTTTCGAGTTGCTACGAATAGATCTAAGTTTCGTTTCTTGTAGCGACGTAGTATACCAAATTTGACGTACCTCGGTTGAATTTTTGAGCATTTCTTGACACCAATTGACACGTTTTCTTTTTGAGCTTCGGTTAAATTGTGTAGGATCCAAGGCTTGAAACTTTCCGTACGTTCAGATGACAACGCAAAACCGTATGTACATATTGCTTTCGTGTCAATGTTAAAGATGCCTGAATCTCATGGTATGCCACATGCCGATCTCCCTTACAAGTGAAGGTCCAAAATTGTTGTTGGTCAAATCCGATGAAAACATGTATCTGATTAAACATGAAAAGAAATGGATTACCAAAATTTAACCTGCTTGGAGCTAGGGAGCGGAGCAAGGAAGAGAACTTTTAATATTGTCGAAATGAGAGTAGGCAGGAATGATGGTGGAGCTGAATATCTTGCAGGAAGTGAAAGTAAGCAAACCAAAATTAACCTACTAACCATAGGACATCAAGGACTGAAAGATTATAATTAAGGTTGCTATCTGGAATGCAGTGTTGCAAATTCAGCAGATAAAAATTCGTATATCGGGAGTAACACAAAAGACAATAGGAAAGACTGATTACACATGCGTGAAAAGCGTGGACTATATTCGTGCATGAATGTCGCACGTGAGGGAAGACATGCAGAAATGAATGGGGAGTTGGAACGCATCTAGAAAACTGAAGTGAAAGTAACTGGGCAGAGGAGACCACTGACTAGCCACGAACGTGCATCTTATCCGTTACTCTTGATCTTGGCGTCAACCGTACGTGTTCAGTTTTTGTCAAGGGTTTTTGAAATAATTTGGCTAGTCAATATAGATATGGTGGCTGAAACGGACTGTACTTAACCATAACGTACGACATCCTTTGAGAGGTAGCACAGAGCGAGTAGTTAATTCAATATAACCTGTATGTAACGGAAAACTGTCGTAAACGGAAATAGTGTATGGAACCGGAACAGTGAGATTTCGGATAAAGGTTTCATTGTGTATAGTACTGGAAGAAAGGAACCGCGTAGCTTCTGCGGAGATTTAAACAAAACCAGTTGACTTGTGTGCTACGAAATAGAGATGTGGTGTAATGTGTCATGCTATGGACCACAGGGAGCTGAAGTAAAGGGAGTGTGCGCAGAGGGCATGGGATTTTGAAGGCGTGAGACGGAACCAGTGCTAGTAATTGTGATAGTAATGAATGGGAGCGAATGCTGGTGTTTCTGTGAGTATTCGATGACGAAAGCCAGGTAATGTCAATGGAAGCAGAGTGTTGCAGTACTTGGAAAGTGATATGTAAATTTGCATCATTTGTACAGAATGCGACAAGCTATACTTGTGAAGTTGTTAGTGGATGTGTTCGGGATCTCGCATTAAACCCCAACGTGGGAGGAACGTCTCGTTGCAGATCAGATTAAAACGAGTTATGCGAGAAAGAGGTGATTGTGCATGAATTTAACAACTAATAATAGACGATGATTGTACAGATGATAATAGTGAAAGTAATTACAGCGATGATCAAGCGTGTTACCAAGAGGAACGATGCTGCTACCAAAACAAAGTTCAGCAGTCGCTGAGCACCACGAAAGTAGAAGTTCGTCGTGTGCCGTATCACCATCAAAGAAAACGCACACATAATTCCCGGATATTATTTGGCCGATGAATAAAGATCTGGACCGAGCAGACCAGAGCCACGAAGCCTTCTCAGCCGTGTCCTCCTGGATTAGCGATTGACATGTCATTGTCTGAAAATTACTGCTGTTATGGCACAAAAACGTAAATAAAGAAAATTAGACAAACTTTGAAAAAATTGAAAAGAGACTTAAAACACTTTGCAGGCCTCAGCATTCCTTACAAGCACGAGTTAACAATGCTGTACATTAGCATTTCATCGCAATAAGACAACACTATGCAATTATTCACTACCGCACAATAACGCATCTGGGCGATGAATGTTAAGAAAGAAATTGATCCACACAGCACTTTATCATTCACGGCGTCCAAATCCTGGGTTAAACGCTTCCAACGCAGAAAAACAAAAGAGTTTCGCACAAGACCGCACATGGAGTTAGTACGCGAGTCGACGCTGACCCTGCAGCTGTTCAAATAACCTCCGCAGACTTTGTTTAATGAAATCAAATCTTTCATTACAGAACAGGAGTTGACTCCAGAGTAGATCAGTCCAGATTTGATACGTTCTGGCAGCTCTTTCTATTACGGGCACCAAGACAATCTTTGGTGCTATGGGTTCAGTCGCCGCCACAACGCATTCATATACTAGATTATGATTATGTCAGTGATTGGAATTGATGGCACACTGCTTCCACACATGTATGTTCTCGTTTGAGAGCCCAGTATTCACTGTCTATTGAGCATGGCCACTCCATTACCTAATGTGAAACCTATAACATGAACAAACGCGATTTGCAAATCATCTTGGAGCAAGTCTTGCGGCCCGATTTGCAGGGTAAGGATCGTGTTTTGCTTTTGATTGACTTCTGGGCAGCAAACAGGATGCTGATCTTTTCAACGCGACAGTTCCTGATGGTGTTGAGTTTTGTAACTGATTCATGCGAGATTGTACAGGCCTTGTATAACTTGCTGATGTGTCTTTCTTGCGTCCATTCGAAAACATGGCTAAGTTCATCACGATATATTGTTCTTATTATCCAGCATTAAAGTATGGTACAGAGAGCTCTTTCTGCGCCGTCAGTCATTTATTCATTACAAGTTTTCCCCAAAACGATTCAAAACCTTGATCCTCCTTGCATTCTTCAAATGTGGGTATTCCAGTGAACATCTCGGGCTATTCCAAACACTTTCCGAATATTGTTCGGAAACAGGAATTAACACAGGAATACCAAATACATAGCACTACTGCCTAAAGCAGAAGACAGCTTGTGTGTCATTGACTGATGGCGCCGTGTCCTTAAAAGGATTCGGCTGTTGCCACGTCAGCAAATAAACAAAAGCCGTACAACTAGGAAAGTTTAGGGATGTGGAGTAAACTGCAACACAGCATTAACTCCACGTGCTTTAAGGTCAGCGAAGCTAAACAAGTGGGTTAGGCCAGGCCGTGAGTAACAGCGGCCGAAGTATAGTTTTTTTTTTTTTTTCTCACGAAAACAAATATAATTGATAAAGATTAAATACTATGTTTCCTCTATTATAACGAAGCAAAACTTGAAAATTTTTATAAAATATTTCTAATGTAACTTACTCGCTGTATGTTATACAATGCACGGCCGCTTTGATATGCTTTCTTAAGAGTCTTTATCCCGGCGAAATTAAAATACCGCTAATTTTACAGTAATTATGTGATATCTTCAAATAGATAAAAGATAATTGAAATATGGAACAAGAGCGCCCCAGACAATATTATTTTGCGTGAGATACCGTTATCACAAGTCACCTAGTGGCTTTCCGTTTTCAGCTGTTTAGAAACGCGAAAATAAATGCCCATTTTCAAAATGGCTCGAAATCAAAAGCAGATAAATGAGTCGTGATAACGGTGTCTTATGTAAAATAATATTGTCTAGGGCGCTCTTGTTCCACATTTCGATTATCTTTTCTCTATTTGAAGATATCACATAATTACTGTAAAATTAGCGGTATTTTAATTTCGCCGGGATGAAGACTCTTAAGCAATACATTAAAAAGTTCTGTTTTAGAATGGAATTATTTTACTTAAGGGTATTTCGGATACTATCTTTTTTTTCTTTCTTTCTTTCTTGGCGAACGCCAAAATTACTGCCATTACTACAGCCTCTCCGCTTCTGATGAGAATAAAGAAAAGCATGTAGCTGTTGCTTCGAAACTTTGTGAAGAAAATCGAGAGACTTACCCATACAGTGAATGAAGAACGAGGAAGAGTAATCTTCTGAAGGAAGGGTGGAATTTTAAGTTGTCTTCATGCCCTTCAAGCATACAGTTACAATTAGTTCGGCTGATGGGACCCCTTTGACGGGTAGTAAAATTAAATGAGTTTTTTTTCTTTCTCTGTGGCTTTTCAGTACTGCTCATAAGTGCAAGAATATAATTTGTCACAAGACATTATGTTGTTAGAATTTATTATTCCTAAACGTTCTCATTATTTCTAAACATATATGAGCGTAAAGATCAACGCTAAGAATCCCAGAAGTATTGATCAGAAACAATATATTGATATAAAACAACAGGAGATTGGAAACCAAGATACCTTCATATCTAAAGAGCCTGTTAAATTGGAGAAACTTAAAATAATAGCAGCAAAATACGTAGTTCACTAGAAACAAGAATTTGGGCGAGGAAAAAGAGTATAGAGCATCTGAATATCCAAAAGAGTACAATGCTTTTTAAAAAGAATATATTTGGTCACCCTAACCAACACATTTGTCGAAGCGAGCTTCTGCTATTTGGCTGGACTAGCATTTGTGTGTGGGTCTGTTTCGCGATAACTCGTACCAATTTTAATTAATCTTGACTATGTTTTCGTAAAAATCGTACAATTTTCATACAATATGGTGAGAGTTTTATTTGAGGCTTTTCCAGAATCTCCACGAATTGGTATTACAATTAGTCATATGTGAGCGGTTAATTTCCTGTCAGTGAGAAGTGAATTTACTTCCCCTGGTTATTGATATGCGCAATAACTTTCGCAGAAAAAAGGTTGAAATTCGATGATTCAATATTGTGCACCTGAGGTCGAATCAGGATTCCTCGCAGCAGAAGTGACCACTCTGCCACTGAACCACCACTGTTCCCTCAGTTTTAATAAATATGGTGTGTATGTTCTTTGCAACTCCCATAATCCATACTGCTTGGGTTAAATCAGTCAAAAATGAAGGATGAGTCGTCCTTATTTCAGAAATGTTTCCTAATTTCAGTACAAAGTACTTTATGGGATATATTTTTTTACTGATCATCTTTACTGCTTGTACTTAAACTCTTCAAATAAGAGAGTAAATTTAGCTTCAAATTACCAAATATATATCTTGTGTTCTAAAAATGGCGCGCACGGACCACAGAGCACTATTCTACAGGCCAAAATAAAGCGAAAATGTTATATGACGGAATTCCCTCCGGAGACTCCTTCAGCCGCTGTGGGGAATCAAAATTTCACTATGTGACAACATCGCATATTAACTTGGAACCATTAACATTGCTCTACAAATCCATCAAAGAGTTACATCGATTGTTAAAATAAAAAGTGGTGCTAATGTCTATTGACTAACTGTCATTTGGCAAGAAGCGATGTAATTATTTGATGGATTGTTAGATCTAATCTATGTTTTTTTTTTATCTGCTACGTTGCCATATAGTGCAATTCGCATCTCTAGAACGAGGACCTGAAAGGTGTATATATATACTTTTTGGTTTGACTTGTAGAATAGTGCCCTGTGATCTGTGGGCACCATTTTTAGAACATTCGATATATACAGGGTGTCTATAAAGCCCGTTGCCACCCCGTGTATCTTCGAATCGACTTCGAATATGAGAAAATGCAAAAACACGTCCATCATTATTTTAAGGGGTTTGAATTTTGAACTATAAAAGGTCCACCCCAGACACCCTCATATAGGGGTACGTGGGGTCAACTTGACAATTTTAAATAGCAAAGGAGTCGAGTAATATATCGTTGGAAAGGACTCGACAAGAGAAATATTTCGCTGAAAGTTTCAAGTCCCTATGTTGAACTCATCCAAAATGGCGGGGGTTCACATTTCGTGTCCATAAAGTCGTTGCCACCCCGTGTATCTTAGGAACAAGTGCGAATATGATAAAATGCAAAAAAACTACCCCTCGTACCCCTATCTCGGGTGTCTGGGATGGACCTTTTATAGCTCAAAATCCAAGCCCCTTAAAATAATGATGGACGTGTTTTTGCGTTTTCTCATATTCGAAGATACACGGGGTGGCAATGGGCTTTATGGACACCCTGTATATAATCTGTATGTGTATGTTCTGCGAAAATTCTGTTTAAAAATTGTGATTTTTATTGATGTGTGTTTCTCGATATAATTGCTAGGAGTGTGTATTGTGAAGAAAGGCTTGGATACTCTCGAATTGTTTTGAAAATGTTGGAACTTTTTTTTTTATATTATAAGGTAAGTCTGACTTTAAGATAGATTCACCTCTTCCGGCAACAATGAGTAGCTTCCGACAATGTCACAAGCAGAATATGCCAATTACCTGGGAATAGTTCTAGAAACTTCACCAGTTTCTACGAGAAAGTGGGCGAGAAATTGCATCACACTAGAATGTTTACACGTAGTATCATCTTACATTTTGTCAGTTTTGCAATAATGGCTTTACGATAATAGCTACATTGAAGGTATTAACTATTAGAAACGCTTTGGAAATTGTTGAATTAGTTGTTCTGAGAGTATTGGAACCTTTTATCATTTACAACAATGACTTGATTGTAACAATGTTGAAATGAAAAATATCTAAATTTCATCTATTTACTTCCATAAATATGTTTGTAGTGAATTCTACTACAAAGTTTATTTGACTTGTAAATGAGAACAACCTAATTATAATTAGTTGTTTTATAAACAATTGTTGCCTCCAACAATGGTAGGGCCAATAATATGAAAAACTGACAAATACCAATCCCTAAGTTATACCTTATTATTCTCATTTTGCTTAGTTTGTTCTGGCTTAGTTCTTTATTTTGTTCATTGTCTTTATGATTGGTTCTATTCTTCTCTTTTCGTATAGTAACATTGGTGACGTTGACACCATCCATTAAGCTAAAAACAAAGTATTTGAAAATCCAAAATAACTTTAAGCTCATGTGTAGTCAAGTGGACAAAGTATTGGCTTTCAATATGAGTGGTTCTGATATAAGCACAACGATATTACTATTCCAATTTAATTGACAAGTTGCATGTCTCTATAAAAAAGAAATATTTCTTTTGTTTTTTTTTCATTGGATCAAAAGATCCAATATATTTCAATCAAAAATTTTCTTTTACGCCTTGTATCTGGAGAACTACATACAATGTAGCCAAACCCAAACTATCAATTAACTCAGTATGATGTGCTTATTCCGTTGAAAATACGAAAACTTAATTTAGGGACCGTTCAAACAGTTTGTGCCCCTCTTCCAAACACTACTTATTGGCCAAGATCGCAATCTTTTGATCTATTTTTAGGTTTCCTAAAATTCTTATTTCCCTATATGTAAAAAATTTAGGAATGCAAATTGAGGGGGGAGGCAATGGTTCTCCTTATGGGCATCCTTGAAAGTGACCATTTGCTTTTGAACTACGGTCTCAAATTATTTTCTCAATCAGTATCAAACTATCAAAAATGTTTTGAGCTTTATTTTGTAGCAGATAGTGATGAAATTCGTGTATACAAAGTTGCATTTCTGTGTAACTTTTGTTCTTTAATAATATAATCAGATCAGGCAAATCTCGACTGTATGTTGAGTACTAAATCTCCTCGAAGCCACAAGCGTTTCAGTGCAACCTTGACAACAACCACTGTGTGGACTGAAATATTGTCATGCAGCACGCGAGCTCAGCACACAGTGACTGGATTCAGATGACTACCTAATACTCCGTCGTGGCTACGTGGACAGAATATGCGCTTTTGACGGAGGAGACCCGGGTTCGATTCTCGGAGGGAACTCTTGGTTCGGATTCCACATTAAGCTATTGACCCTCGTCTCATATAGTCTCGCTGCTGAAAGGGTCGTTAAACTCAAATCACATCCACTAAATGACTACTTTCAATGAACTAAAGCAGCTAGACAGTTCAGATATATTATTATTATTATTATTACACAGATGGCACTATATGCCATGAATGGCTTTTTATTAGTAGTAGGATATTTGAGTGTAATCCAGAAACTTTTGGAAATACCCACGTATCTTAAAGAACGTATAACAAAAGAAAAGAAATTTCTGATTTGTGGTATAATAGGTCTAGGAAAAAAAGGTCTCTAGAGTCAGGAAAGGTTTTTGTAAAAAGAAATCTATTTTTATGTTTGCTGCATTGCCACTTTATTTATAAAATAATAAATATGTTTTGATACAGTTTAGTTTTAAATAAATACCAATAAAGTGTTGTAATTTATTAACATTGTAATAAATAAATGAATTCCAAAAATTACCTTTCGTTTGTTCCATTCCATGTGCTTTTTTTTATACAGTAAAGAACTAGCTGATAATCGTTTTTAGTTAGGACTGCAATTGACAAGCCAAACAGAAGGATTGGTTCTGGTGCCACCAGAGAAAGAATAATACATAACATTCAATGGAGCGGGATCAGTGGCAGTAGCAAATGGCATGTTTGGTGAGCTGTGTAGTCCTACTTGAATTTCACCATTTTCTACAGAAACCCATATACCAGATATAGCTGAATTGCTAAGAATTCCAGGAGTAGAAGTACTGCTCAACAGTTTGCTTCCTCTGTAAATGTTTGTAGTTGATCCCAACTCGAATTCAATTTTATACGATACTGCACTTCCCGCCTCTGGGAAACTTCTCTCGGATAATAAAATGGCGACTGTTTGAGCGGGTGCTCCAAGGACAACCTGAATGTCATCGAGTTTCTGTAAGGTACCAGGAATTGCCTGAAGTCCAAAAACAACCGACTCCAGTGAACCAATGGTTGTGTACGGGTCACAGACTGAAAAAAATAAATTGTAAGTAATTAGTTTTCTATGAATTACGTTTTTATGAGAACTAGGTAGTAAGTAGTGATATAAGTAAAATTCTGTAGCTGAAATCTAAATGTGTCAATGTTGAAATTAGAATTTTAGAGTCAAAATGAAATTTAGCCCCTTTAAACTTGAAATCTATAATTTTATTGATAAAACTTTAAATTCAACAGTATTTAGAAATGTCATACCCAGAAAAAAGTCCGTGGTATATTTTTGTATTTAAGTAGTATTTATAGAGGACTTGAAAATTACCCACAAATGTCACTTTAAACATGAGACGGAGAGGATTCTGATTATATCTTTTCACACAGGCCTTCCGGACTATTACCGGTATTAAAGTTATTAGTTTTTCTTCACAAATAGCTAATAAAATTATCTGAGTTTCGTTAAAACGTGACTTTTGTAACTTTTGTCAATTCTAGCTACAGAATTTAATGAATTTGAAATATTATTTCACTGGTTTTGTGCATATTGTGAAACATTGTAATTTGATATTTGATCCAGCACTCGAAAGTAAACTTACATATATTGCCTCAAATTTTTAACATATTCTTGTATTTATGTATAGTACAGAAGCGTAGCGTTAGTAATTCTTACATGTTGGTCTACCCGAATGCATTCAACCCGTGTCGGAAGTACAATGGCAATATAAACCTGAAGAGGGAATTCTCACTTTCCTAAAGTAAATTTATGGTGAACCATTGAAATCAAAGAGCTCTCTCAAATTTATAATATAGTTAAACTTGGAGTAAACCTACTATAGCGAAATTTGACGTCATAATTTTCCTTTAATGAATAATAATAATAATAATAATAATAGTAATAATAATATAATAAATGAAAAATCCTCTGTTACCACTTCACTTAGCTGGTAACAGGCCTTCTGAATCCGAAAGAATGGGCCTCATAGCTTGCAATTCACTAATCTAACCAGCAGGTGCAAAATACAATGTTTACTACTACGTTGGTATCGTTAGTACACGAAATGTTCTGCAAACAGGAAGAGGGTAGCATATTTAAAAGTTATGTTCGAAATTACGAAATTTAAATTATTTCTACTTTATTTTTATAAACAAAAATATTAGTAAATCGAACTAAACATTTAATTGCATTTCTTTTTGAATTTTTAGGTGTTATTGCCGCTGTCAACAATAGCGGCAACGTGTGCACACCAGGCAATTGGTATGGTGTATAACTTCTTTATATATGGGCTGAAGAATGGAATAGTAACCTATTAATGTCAGTTCTTACATAATAATAATAATAATATGTTAAATTGCAGTTCAACTTAACTGAAAATGAAACCTTACTAAAGCAAATACTTATTATTTCTAGTATACAGGGTGTTACAAAAGTGTCACAATATTTTGGGAACAG
Organism: Thermobia domestica; assembly: GCF_964235325.1. Classification (NCBI taxonomy): domain Eukaryota; kingdom Metazoa; phylum Arthropoda; class Insecta; order Zygentoma; family Lepismatidae; genus Thermobia; species Thermobia domestica. Next base: position 89,725,615 of record NC_137461.1, read on the forward strand.
ATTCATCACATCAAAATAAGAAAAAAAAAGTTCATATGGACCTGTGCTCAAAAGTAGATGGTTTCGGAGTTATAGAGTACAGAAAACGTGAAATAAGTGAACTTTAAAACTTCATAGCTCCACTAGGCCTACTATGGAACTTATCGTAGTCGGATCAAGACATTTCTGAGGAAGTTGTATGTGATCTATCCAACTATCCATGTTTAAGATACTCCAGTACTTGCAGTCCAATTTTTTAGAGAGGTAGGTGGAGAGTGATCAAGTACTCCCAAACAGCCTCTCTAAAATGATTGTGCAAGTACCGGAGGTTCTGAAAGATGGATTTTTGGATAGTTCACATACTAGTTCTTCAGTGATGTCTTGATGCGACTACGATCGGTCGTATAGTAGTGGATCTATGGACATTTAAAGTTCATTTTTTCACGTTGTCGGCACCCTATACTAAACTATGCACTTCCGACCACAGGTCCATATGAACTTTTTTTTATTTCTTATTTTAATGTCAAGAATCTATTTCCAAAATATTGTGACAGCCTGTAGTATGTCTATTATCTATGTGTCTATTCAGATTAAGTATGTCTGATGAACGCAATGATACATTGCCGAAACATTAACATAAATTAGTAATAATAAGTGTTTGCTTTTGGCTAAATAGTATTTTTTTAAAATTAAGTTTCAAAGCTAGAATGATCAGTATTAATATAGTTAAACAACTTACTTTGTCCATCTGCACAATACTCCCAGAAGGCCAGATTACTGCCAGTGCTACTGAATGTAAAAAAATTCACTGGAATAACAGATGGATCATTAAGCTCCAGAAAAGGTGTAGCACTGCTGTGGTTACCCACTTGAATGTAATTGTTCTCTTTCTTAATCCAGAAAGTTTCATACGAATTTTCATTGAGAAACTTTCCGTTAACAGAAGCAGTTGATGCTGGATGACCCATATTGGTAATAGATGCCTTAGTGTTTTCTTCGGCTCCTAATTTGATTTCGTAGTAATCCAAGCCTGGAGAGGGTGGGTTATCAATGTAGAGTTTGACAATGGCATCATACCCAGTTTTTACGTTGAAATCTACTTGAGATCCTCGGAGTTCCCTGAACCAGGTGAAAGCGTCTTCATGTGTGGTGAAATGTAAACATGGATCCTCTGAAAAGAAAGTAAGACGTAATTTATTATGAGTTTGAGTTCATTTAACATAAAGATTGACATAAGTAAGCACATTCTTTCCCAAATTTATTCTGTATTTTTAGTGTCTGAATGGAGGGAGTTTTTTTTTATAATGGACAAGTATTGTGAGAATATATTTTTTTTAATGTAGAAAATATGATTTAAAAAATAATAAAGGCATGAAGAATTATAGCAAAGTTCATGTGCGATTGATGTTTAACTATTTTTTTTTTCTTTTAGGAAGAGCGGTACATCAAAGTTTCAACTAAGCTTTTGCAGATGCTTGTTCTAACTTCCGTTGAGTTGAGTTGATTTTGAGTTTAACGTCTTTTTCAGCAGCGAGGCTATAAGAGACGGTACCTACTGATTAACATGGAATCCGAGCCACATGAGGTCTCGCCGGGAATCGAACCCGGGTCTCCCACAAAAGTGCGTACGCTAACCGCTTAGCCACGAAGGGGCTCTTCTAACTTCCGTGTTACTACACTTATGCTCATAGCATAGGTAAACTTCAATATAGTAGAGTTTATTTATTTAATTTTTTTTTTTTTTTATAGCTAGTATGACTTCTGGCATCTTAGTTTACTATCGGTATGCCATACTGACCCAGACTGTCTCAATTTGATTTCTAACTGAAATACATCCCGATAAAATAATAATAATAATAATAATAATAATAATAATAATAATAATAATAATAATAATAATAATAATAATAATAATAATAATAATAATAATACAGCTTAGAAGTGAAAATGAACTTACGTCCCCAGGTTCCCTGGGCTGTCAATACAATGATCAGGCTAAGGCAAAGGAATTTCATTGTTGCTACTGTTAATTGTGAACGTGGTGCACTGATGTGAAAATATTCGTCAGCCCTATTTATATATGGTGAATATTACTCTGTGAAGTAGTGTTAATCGATCTTGCCTCTCCAGAGGTCCTTATCAGATTGAATACATAAAAACATCTTATCATTTACGTCAATCAAAAATTTTCATATCATCCACTTAATAATGAAAGTGATTTTTCACCTTTCATTATCAATGAGAAAACCAGTAAAATTACTGAATGATAATATTAGTCTTGCAATAATAATTTCATCAATCATTTTTATTCTACGAACTGTTTCGTGAAAATGACCTTTTTTATTTTTTTAAAAAAACTACAGAGCTGTCATTGTACGCGATCTACATAACTTACCTTGACCTTGGCTAAATTTGGCATAGAGTTGACCTTGTCTTGTTTGGTATGCATGTAAATTATTTTCCTATACAAACTTTTAGTTTTTTCTCTATATGCAGACTTTAGTTATTGGAGCTACTTACAATAATTTAAATAGTTCGTATACACAAATAAAGTAGAGAATACCTCATCTTCACTTTCAATTATTCTAACAGCTATAGTGTTACGTACATGAAACCTTAAGGAAAAAACTGGAATATAGTCTTCGTTAAAAAGAAAAAGAAATCTTAGCAATAATTCAAATAAGAAATCGGCAGTGACCACCGTAGTGATCTCCTTGTATGTTGTTATAGTGCTGTGAACATTGTCACAAATCCCAGGAGTGATGAGGGGGACATGTCCCCTCACCCCCAATAATCCGATTTGATTTTTTTTTTGGGGGGGGAGAAGAAATGTGATGATTGGTGACTAAGGAAAGTGAGATGAAATCCATGTCCCCTCAGAATAAGCTTCAAATCTGCCCGCCTCCCAATGCTGAAGACAACTCTGCTCCCCTGATCCTCCACAGCATTGTTTTTCAACTTCATAAATATTTGAACATTGCTTAAAAAAATATGGGAACGGTCTTACCTGTCCCCCTCATGTTTAAGACAAATTTGTGTCGCTGGCTTTGACGAGGAAGGAGGTTTAATGGGACTCTCTTTACATCTACGCTACACGTACTCTCATGTCCAAAATTATTGTCGTATGTCTATAAATATGTTGTTCTAGGAATATAATTTGATAACGAATTCACCCATTATTTCTTATAATGTTAGTATGTGTATAATCGGCAATCACATTTATGTGGAAAATTTCATGTCAAAAGAGCAGTAAATAAGAACAATAAAACGAAAATAAAATTTTATTGTCCATTTAGCAACATTTTGTTTTACTCATTATAATTTTCGAATTTATAATTCTTTTCCTATGAAATTTACCACAAATATACATTTCCCGATTATACACATAGTATCAGTATTAAAAGTCATTATCAAAATCATTATCAAATTATATTCTTACAAGAAGACAGTTATAGATATGCGACAATAGTTTTGGACATGAGTGTATATTCATCTTTTTTTTTTTCACATTTACTTGTGCATACACTTTTCATTTTTTTTTAACACTTTCACAGGACACCTCTCACTTTTCTTCAACTTTTGTGACACAATCACCTGGGTATTTTGCCCTCTTTCACTGTCTGAACTCCTTTCCTGAATTTGACCTTTTCTGTTTTTGACGTTTCTTTCCTGATTGTGTTCTTTACTTTTCCCGATTGTATTCCTTCTATTTTTACACTTACTAGTTCAAAACAATTTTATTTACACAAGGCTGCCCATGTGGACGGGCCCTCTTTACATAATACTATCTAAAACAACTCTGATTTGAGAACAATGTTAGTGAAGCAGTCGACTGCCTTATGGCTACGACTTTAATCATCTAATACACCCGTATAGAATTTATAGAATAGGACAGAATTCAAATAAGTACAAAAGGGCTAAATAGGGTGACAGTCTACCTACTACGTTGTGTATAATAGATTTTGGTCATAATCTGTAAAATAGATGAAACAGGAACGATACATTTAAAACATGCAAATGTGTTCCTATGTTGATTATGTCGCTATTATATATATATATATATATATATATATATATATATATATATATATATATATATATATATATATATATATATATATAACGAATTATATATGTAACAGATATTAACCAGAAAAAGGTGAACAATATAGGATTGAGAACTGGACGGTGTTATGCAACAACCAGTCAATCAGTAAGTACGTCAGAAATTTTTATTTGGGGGGGGGATGTTCAAAATAAAAGGGGGCGCTCTCAGAATACTGATATACATTCTTAAACAAACTCAAAGAAAACCGTATATCTTGTTATGCAACTATTAGCAAGAGTAACTGGTTCCATTTCCCCCCTCCTTCGCAGCTTTTATTTATATATTATCTCAATGATCTATATATTATCTCAATGGTCTATAGACTTTAACTGCCATCTGGAAAGAATCGATGTAACTGTTTGATGGTAGATTAACTGTATGTTCCTTTATCTGCAATGCGATGTTGCCACATAGTGGAAATCGCGTCTGCAGACGACCACGAGAAAAGTATATAATTATATTTTTTGCTTTATTTTGACCTGCAGAATAGTGCTCTGTGGTCCGTGGGCGCCATTTTTAGAACACCCGATATATACGTGAGATAATATTTACAACTACACTAGTACTCTCTCGGTAATCTGTTTTTACATTAACGTTCAGAATGAAATTTTTCGTGCTTGGTAGCTGCAGAAGTTTAAAATGCAAGGTAGACTCAAAAGTCTTGAGAGAACTATAATAAAACACAGATAAAAGTTCTGATATGGACATAATGTCTTTTTATTCTTCTAAATACATTCCTCTTTGATCGATACGCTTATGTTCAACTTTTTCATGGCCTGTAGAAAAACATTTTCCTTTGTCAGGGCACCTCAAAAGTATTGAGACCACTTATTTTAGAAAGTTACAGTGCCAACTAGTGGCTGATATTGAAACTATGTAGCTCAATGCTTTTTGTAGCACGTGACTAGTTTTCAACCGTTTTCCTTCATTAGCCTGTGAACACGGACATGGTTTGCATGTTATCGGCTTGTCATTCACTGTCATCGATGAGCAAAGACAGACCAGCATATGAAGGTCAGACAATAAATGCAGGCCTGGATGATTTTGAACTACTGAAGAGAATACGACGAGCGAAAACGGACAAGTTTGAAGGATGAATAGTTCCTTCTTCACGATAAAGCTCCATCTCATAACGCTACTACTTCAATGATAGGGAACAAGATAAAGTGACTCTTCATTTTTGATCCTCTTCAATTCTGAACTTTGGAAATTATGTGAAAATCTCAATAAACATATATACCTTACTGTGCTAAAATGGAATAATTTTCACAAACACCGTAGAACATACCTTTTAATTCGTACGGGGCGAGGGGAAAGAAGGGAAGAGATATCTTCACTTTCTCATTCTGGATTGATTTTAAATCAAATCAGTGGGATTGATTGCAAAATCCTAAAAAAAAAAAAAAAAAAAAAAATATTATGTCGTATAGCATATGATCAAAATCTAAATGTTTTTCTTTAAAGTTATCATGGATCGGGGAGAGGGGTGAGAGAGAAGGGGAGAAAGTGTTCACATATATTTCGGGGTTAGACTCACCGTTTAGTTGTAACTGTATTTAATCCGAAGCTCTGAAGACTGTGGGAAAACCTCAAAGAAAAAAATATATAATATTGTATCAAAATGGAATATTTTAACGATAGTTACGTGAGACTTCTTTTCCTCAATCAGGGATGGTGAGAATTTATCAACCACTTGTTTCTTTACCTATTTTTGCTCCATCAATGGAAACGATTCGGAAGCCTCTAAAACTGTATAGCGTATTGCATTAAAATCAACCTTTTAAACAGAATTTATGTTTTTTTTTTTTTTTTTTTTTTTTTAACTATAGGAGAATCACTCTTCCTTTCTAAGCTATGAGGATTATAAAAATTTACCAAAGTAATTATACACTATATTTTTATCAAAATCGAGTAATTTTTACGTAGTTTATCGTATAAAATTGTTTTGTATGAACATGTTCAAGCGTGCAACATTTTCATGGATTGGAACCCCAAACAATAAGAGATTTTCGTCGGAAAGCTGAAGAAATGTAAGATATATATATCGAATTTCATTAAAATAAGGCAATTTTACAAGACTTATCGTGGAACGGACATACACGGAGAAAAATCCGTTATCCGGACAGCGGTATATTGTACAAACATACGGTGTTCTTATGTTTACTACAGAAATCAGTACGGAGCATACGTTATCCATATAATACTATGTACTGCTCTTCTTCCCGCTTAGATATTACATTATGCGGTTGCAGGATGTCTGACATCTAACAGTTTTCCGTATATTATAGGGGTGTTCCAAGAACCGGTTTCGGTTCGGTTTGTAGTTTAAACCGAATCAATCGGTTTGGACTTCAAACCGGTCCGGTTCGGTTTGGGAACGGTTCGGTACGGTACGGTTTGGAAACGATTCGGTTCGATTCGGTTTTGAAACGGTTCGGTTTGAAGAATAGTTCGGTTCGGTTTAAGAGCTGTTGGGCCCTTTTGAGGACTGTTTTGTTCGGTTTCAGTTCAATATTTGAAATCGACAGAAATGCAGTTTGCATTATTAGGAACCGTCCACCCAGACATTATAATAAGGCTGAATGTTACGTTTTTCGGTATAACTTTATTCAGATTAAAATTATTTCGATATTACTGAAACAATTGAGGGGTTGTACTTGTTGGGTACTTTTACTGACGCTTTGGATTTTGGAATAAAATTCTTAATATCAGTTGAAAGACAAAGTGGGGAGGAGCAGTTACTTGAAGGGTAGATGCTATTCCAGGAGAAGCTACGTTTAGAATGAAACATTAAACTCATCTTAAAATGACTAGGGGGGGGGGGACATGTGGAATATATCGTGGTGCAATATTATCAGGTGACCAAGAAAATTTGTGCTGTTTTTGAGAACAGTTACTTTTGTCGCGTTAGTGTGGTCAAATTGATTCTGATGACGTTACACAGTATGACACTAAATTCGTTGTACAAAAACAGAGGAGTGATTCCTGAGAGCAAAACAAACAAACAAAAAAAGTTCCAGTACACATAGGACGAAAAGCGTGTCGTTTACGTGTTATAGACTGTCGAAAGCGTTGGAAAACACACTTTAGAGTTAAATATTGCACAAACTACTGATTGTAGACGTGTTGCGGATTGATATCGACAAAGGATTCTAACCTGCTCTATCCAAATTTGCAGTTTTCAGATTTGTGCAAGGGCGGCGCAGGTGATTTCCCAAAGGACGTTAGGGATTCCCTGACATTTTATGACGTAAATTGAGTGGACAAAGGACTTTCACTGCCTGGAAATAATACTACGTTGCAGGTCAATACTCATATATGAAGATAGAAGATGGCGGATGAAGTAAAAATTACTGTGTGTGGTTGCATACCTCCTCAAAAAGTACTAGTAAAGTCATTGTACAAGAATTCACTGGGAACTATACGTCGCTAGAATGTAAAAATACGTACAGCACAAGCCGATAAGTAACAAAAAATAAAGAAATTCCGATTGCTGATCTGGTCATATTAATGATATCGCAACGCTTTTGAGAACGTATCTACCTTTACAACTACAGTAATTGAACAAGAACTACAGACAAATAAAGAACGCATAATAATAATAATAATAATAATAATAATAATAATAATAATAATAATAATAATAATAATACACACAACTGTTTTAGCACATTCATTTCAATCAGTACATCATACAAATGCGACTACAGTACTGACGGATGTGAAACAAAATATTCCTTCCATTCGCGATATTTGTACATACTGTAACAGGGGCCGATATTTCTGGTTCCAAATTGTATAAAGGGACTAAATACAGAAGGTAGTTGTAGGGAGCAAGGTACAGAGAGGAGTCTTTGTTTACATGTAAAGAGAATAGTTGTCAGAACGGGCACTACAAAAGGTGTTCAAAGTCTCGACCTGCCACTTCAATGCAAAGATTACAGCGGCGTCGAAGGGAAAGACGTTGCGAACGCGTTGAAACACTCCTGGCGTTTCATGAATGCTCCTCGCTGCAGCAACAATTCGAGCAACCAAATCCTCCTCTGATTACACAGGCGTCGCGTAGATTAGTTGTTTCATATGGCCCCAGAAAAAGAAATCTAAGTAATTAAGGTCGGATGTGCGAGGTGGCCAAGATACCGGTCCTTCTCTGCCATCCGTATGTTTGGAAAGGATGCGTTGCGACAATTTCGCACCTCTTCAGCAAATGTGCTGGAGCACCGTTGTGCATAAACCAGATGTTTCGATGAACAGCCAGTGGTACAGTCTCTAGTAGTTCAAGCAGAATCTCTTTCAAAAATATCTGATACTCTCACCCAGTCAGGCATTGTGGTAGTAGGTACGGTCTGATGAGAATTATCAACGATTCATGCCCACACATTCACAGAACACCGTTTCTGATGAGCAAGAGTTGACATTCCATATGGGTTTGCCTCAGACTACAAATGTTGAGTGTGAGTGTTCATCACTCCATCATGGGAAAACATAGCTTTATTTTTGAAGAGAATACGAGACATGAAGCGGGATATATTAGCATGGTTCGCGTAGCCACTGGACAAACTCCCGCCTACGTGGATGGCGTGTAATGCATGCACCCTTTGGGTATGTAAAGAGTACATCTGATTTTCGTGAAGCATGTTCCAAACCTGCCGATGATGGGTGTTAATTTCAGCAGCTACTACCTGTGCGCTGGTGGACGGTTTTCTCTGATCTCAAGCAAGAATTTCCTTCTCAAAAGCCACAGTCCATACGGTTCTGTTTCGTCCAGCATTTGGCCTGTGTGCCTCCAGCAATTCTGTTTCTTGTAATCTTCGATCTACACTGGAAAACGTTGCGTGGTGTGAAATTCTAAGATTAGGAAATTGTTGTCTGTACAGCCGTTGTACCACACGGTCATTACCGTCCACTTTCCTGTATGCCAGATCAATATCTGCCAATTCCTCACGTGTGTACTCCTCCATTACCTCTGTAATCACAGTCGCTGGCTATATGGTGATGAAATAAAGCGAAATTAAAGTGGGAAATGGTAGATGTTTCCTCGTTATTGTGTTCACTGTCCAGAATCGAAGATAGCGATATTGCAACTTAGTGCAACTGTTCTGTCAAAGAATGATATTTAAGCGTACGATTAGCAAATGTACAAAACCTACATTGTGACGGAGAAGATACCACACCCAGAGCCGTAGCTACGGGGGGGGGGGAGGAAGCTGGTAGCAAGAGGGTGTCGAACAAGCAATAAGAAAAAAGAAGTGTTGAATATGAGTAAACGATGTGGTGCCCCGTAAAAGTATTGGCGCCCTATTAAATCAATATTGTTATCGGTTTGAAAAGAAATAGATTTGATAAAAATTTTCTTGCTCACTACGCTCGCAATTCAAACGTTTTAGTAAAACTCACAAGTTTTTACTTATTACTTAAAGAAAGTTATTATATAATGATTCGTTAATAACGATATGATATACAAGGTGCCGAGTATTGACTTACATTGTACGTAGGAGCGTTTTCAAAATCAGAAACGGTCAAAGTCTGAAATATGTGTTCGGCGTTTTGATGATGATGAATCTGGTTAGTTAATCACGCTTTTCTTATAATATTAATCACGACTGTGAGAAAGTATGAAAAATGAGTGAAATGAAGACACATATGCAAGCTTCTATTTGAGCAGGAATATTAAAAGTGAAGGTAAACAAGGGGAATAATAACATTTTCGAATTTGAAGAAGTTGTAGAATAGGGGCTTAACAGGTTAGAACTTAACCGAACGAATTTAATCTTTTTCAAAGATTGATCACTACCAGTGATTTTTTTTTCTTTTTATTCCGTTGACATATGAAATGCTTCTAATTTGAAGGAATTTATTGGGATCACATCTCCAGCAAATACTTGTATTGCCAGGATTTTTTTTTTTTTTGTGCATACGTGGTATCTAGTTGTGTGATATTTTTATCTATCGACAACATACATATATATATATATTGCAAGTACTTTCAGGCTCATTGCTATTTTATTCTTTTATTATACACAAATATGCTAACTGGCTGTATGTTACGAGTGAGTTAAAGATTAAATTCAGCTCCATTTCGACACAGTTGAATTCGCTTTGACGGAGTTCGCTTAAATTTTGGTTAGCCAATAGTAAACGAAACCACGTTTCAAACCCTTTGGACAGTTTAGTTTGTCAAAGTTCTACCGACAGTTCTGAACGGTACGATTCGGTTTAGTTTGAGAACGGTTCAGTTCGGTTTGTGAACGGTTCGGTTTGGGATCGGTTCGGTTTTGGAAACGGTTTGGTTCGGTTTCGGTTAACCGTTCCAAACTGGTTTAAGTGGCAAACCGAAACTGCGGTTTACGTTTTCAGGAACCGTCCACCCCTAGTATATTACATATGTATACGTATGTTACATATGTCCATCCACGGGCGTCTCTGGCGGGAGACAGGGAGGACGTGTCCCCCCAATACTTTTTTGAGATGAAATTGACCAATGCTGATCTATATGGAAGAAGTGCAGAGGGGCAGAACAAATGAATTTATGTGTGTTGTTCAGGGTTGGCTGGTTTAACCCAAGGTGGTTTAAACCAGCTGTTTTTTTTTTTTTTCAAAAAATCGACTGGTTTAAACCAAAAAACAAAAAATGTTCGTAAAAGTATAAGTATTCGTAAAATCTTGATAAACATTTGTGGGTTATCACGTTTCACTCCCGTACAATATTCGTATTATATTCAGACCTAAATTCCCCATTCATTACTCAAAGAGATTATACCACAAAAGTAACTTTTTTAAAAAATATAAGTTTATGAATGTTTCTTTTGTGATTTTTTAATAGTTCGTTATTATTGTTATGCAATTGCAATAAAAAAATTCTAAATATTGTTTCATTTTAATAATGTTTACTATTGATAAAATACATCGAAATGCCGTACTTTTGTGTGTGTGTGTGTGTGCGGGGGGGGCGCTTATACAAAGCCCACGAGAGGCATTTATTGAAATCAGAAGTATCTATTTATGTATAAATGGGCCAGAGCCAAAATGAACTCAAATAATTCGTATCTTTATTCACTTTTCTTACTGATATGCAAATTAAGTCGTACTATTTCTTTAAGTTGGACTAACAAAAGTCATAATGAACTAACTTGGACTAAATTAGTTCTTCTGTACTCTGCAGTATTTTGAAATTGTCCATATGTAATTCTGTATAATGGCTTCACTTCTGCAACTGTTTATCTTTTTGTCCTGAAATGATTCGTGACAATTATATTAACAAGTATATAAAGATCAGTACAACATTTTTATCAGTAGTCCTTCGTGAGTGAGTCGGCAGACGTATCACATTTGTGACCAATTAGTCCCGGTTTCGAGTCCAAATGGAGGACAATTTCTCTCGAATGTAAGCCGAGAAGCAGTTTGGATTCCGCTTTAAGCTTACTTGACCTCTTTCAGCATAACCCAGTTATTGCATAATAACACCAAGGCGAAACAAACTTATTTCTGTCCATATGTGATATAAATACATAGAGCAAATTATTTAAAACAACAAAACATGGTTTAAACAACAACAACAACAAAAGGTTTAAACAAAAAAAAAGTTTTTTTTTTTCAATAAAAACCCTGGTTTTTGCCAACCCTGGTGTTGTTAAATGTTACGTTGGTGTGATTGAAATGGGCGAGTAAGTGATTTCATCACTACTGCACTAAACCTAAGTAAATTATCAAAAACTCATATTTTCGGTTCCAAACAATACATCTGGTACGTATAGAAAACATCGGCTAGTGGATGTTCCACTTTATTTTCATGCAAGTAAGTTTCTCTCCTTACTTATCTTTGATAGAAACTTTTTAAAAAGTAATTCTTTCATTATAATATTTATAAGTCAATGTAAAATAAAATCATTGTAGTTTCCATATGCAGCTCACAACTTTGGAACCCAGCTGAAACAAATGAACAACAAATACTAGCAAAAATACGTTATGCTTAACCTATCGATTGTATTGGTAAAGGTAGTATGAGGATCCAGTTAGCTCATAATACAAGTAAATTAGCATTTACTCATAACTTTGACGTAAATTCAGTTGTAGTCTAGTAGCATTCTACTGGTCACTGCCCCTCCCCCCAATTTTAACTTTCAGAGACGCCTATGCGTCTCTCTGTATATAAGATCCTGACCGCCTATATACAGTTCTCCCGTTCGTACGGAAAGTACGTTTATTCGAAACATTTATACAGAAAGTACATATAAAATATATTTTTCAGTTATACGTTTGCTGTACGTTAAGTCTAAAAACAACAGGATTTACATATGTAACCTACGTTCTTACATACGGCACATACGAATTTTTCTCAGTGTACAGTGGGCCACATATATTCTTGAGGCACAAAATCCGTGAGTTAGGCAACCCAACTAACACACGCTCCAAGATTAATTACGCCTAATAGAGCAGCAAGTACAGCAACATGAAGTTGCCCCCACCTGTTAAAAGAACAAATTGTAAAGAGTGTTTTTGTGCAGGAGTGAGACCAAACGCTGGCTGACGAAATGACAAAAGGGAGTCTTTGCATACTTGTACTCACAGTATACAGCATAGTACCAGAAAAAATATAGGGACACCAGAGGCGCCGATGAGAAGATAATCGGCGGACTTAAATAATCTTATAATTAACTCAAATGAGGGATTATATAAACAAATTAACTTACTTGAATGACTATACATATATGCGTATCAAATAATATATGGATAGATTATGCGGTATATGTATTAGTTTATTTCTTAAAGTAAACACAAAGCCTTGCGCTGAGTTTTAAAACTATTAACAGTAATTCTACCTGCAAATCAATTAAAGTATGGATTGATCATTCAGGGTAAGAACCCAGCCCCTAATGATAATTTTGGGGGGTCTAACAGGGCCTGAGCTCCTAGGTTCCGGCGTCACTGATTGATACGTAATGTTACTTCGAAAGAAGAACTTGTCTGATTTCATTATTCGTTAAATAACTTTTGAAAATGCTAAATATTGTTATGCAGTAATTATTTGTAAATGTTAAAAATGCAAAATTCGGTAACACTTAAACGAGTTGGGGAACTTATCCGCACTGAGCGTATTTCCCCTTAGGTTGCAAATATAACTGAGGGTTCGTTGAGACACAAGGAGAAAAGAGGAGAATATAATGTCAATAAACAACAATTTGAAAATGCACGAAATTAACAGTTAATATCAAATATAGAACCATTAACAAATTTAACTCTGTGACTCATTTTCTCCATTCATTTTCATCCTTTATTTTCAGGATTACATTATCGCTGAATTTCTGCGCTGGAAATTATCTTTCATTTAGCAGCATCCAACTGGAGCTGCTATTATTATTATTATTATTATTACTGAAATTTATTACCTCAATATTACATCCTATCGCAATGTAAATAAGCATACTGAAGTTGGTAAGAGTTGATAGGAAAAGAAAAAAGAAAGGATAAGAGATACTTTCGAGGGATTAGTATCCGAAAGAAAATGAGAGGGGAGAAAGAGGGTGTCAGCTCCTGGACAATATTAATATCGAAAATTCGGATGCCTAAACTAGAGACCTGCACGGGCCGGGCTTGGGCGGGCCGACTCTGTTATTCCTTTGGGCCGGGCCGGGCTTGGGCGGGCCGACACTGTTATTTCTTTGGGCCGGGCCGGGCTTGGGCTGGCCGACACTGATTTCTCTTCAGGTCGGGCCGGGCTGGGGCCGATGAATTGCAATTCTTTAATAATTATTGACTTTTGTTAAACGATAATTGGAATAAAGCCAAACGTTGAAGAAGTGTGTCCGTAAAAATGTTACAAAGAATGCAATAGCTATTTACAGTTTGTATTGCTTAGCGGCTCCACTTTCACTATATATGATTGCAGGCATTATGCGGTAAATTGAGCTCTGACCTTGACCTTCACTGAACCCAAAATATGACAAGAAGGGGTGCCTGTCGCTAAACAATATTGCCATCTTCACTTTATGCTAAAAATAAATTAAGTTAGATTTTTGTTACAGGGAATGGAGTTTTTGTTCTCTCGATGACAGGCAAAGTTCTAGCAGGCAATGGTACCATTCGGAAGGCAAGCGTCAGGTTGTGAACCAAAGTTTAGAAAATGTTTCTAAGGGTTAGGTCAAATTTAGTACTAAATTTTTAGAAAGATTCGGGGTCGAGCTATTTTTTTTAAAAAAATATCGGGCCGGGGTCGGGCCAAAAACTTTTAAAATTTATCGGGCCCGGGCCGGGCTTGGGCCAAGAATTTTGAAAAACTTATCGGGCCGGGCCGGGCTCGGGCCGAAAATCTCCAAAACTTTTCGGGCCCGGGCTGGGCCGGGCCTAGGTACGTTCGGGCTGGATTGGGCTCGGGCCGAAAAATTCGGCCCGTGCAGGTCTCTAGCCTAAACAGAAACTAAGTAGTATTTGTCTTCATCACGATAAATAGTAACACGCTTTCTTTGGATAAAAGACTTTGGATACCTACTAATATAAAAAAGAATAGTTCCTATTTACAAATTTTGGCTGAACGGATATATGGAACGTGTTGGAAATGACTAACGAAAATATTATTTTTTAGCAGTAGGAATAATAGTGGAAGACGTTCAGAATAATTGCTCGGAAACAATATCGTTTCAGGTACATTTATGACTCGTATTCATGAATTGTTTACTTAACACGTTACATTTTCACACAATACGAATCAAGGTTGTAGACACACATGTGACGTCATTTTGCTAGTATTTCCCCTGTGAAGAAAGCCCGTCTCCACTCTAACTTGTAAGACCGAAAGAAATTGAGGATTTTTCATTTTATTACACATCAGAAGTATGAATATTGTAGTTGACAAAAACAACTTACCGCAGCGAGAATCGAACCTGGGAGCCCTGAATTACGAATGCTCACGCCACTACGCTAAGACTTCTCTCTTAAGTAATAGTCAAATAACACTCGTGTATGTAGCAAATTGCACACGTTTACGATAACGACGAAACACACTGATTTCGGTCATGATAAAAATACTATAGTCGAGAGAGTTCGAATTTAAATTAAGAAACATAAATAGACATATGGTGCCTCAGACACCTTTCTTTTCTGATTCATCAAAAGTATCTCCGTAACTTGTCTTTATTATACTTAGTAATACTCGTTTTACAGTTATTTCCAGTAACTTTGAACGACAGGGACACGAACACAGTGTGACGACATGGATTGTCACAAATATGTAATGTGGATTTGGGTGATGTGTATATATAAGTAGGTAACTTATCATTATGGATTTATTAGGAAGTAGATGACGCCACCTTTTATTTTATGGAGACATACGACCTTATTCTCCCTTCGCCCTTTCCATCCTACCTTTCTGGTCTCAAAACAGGTTTGTAGTGTATTAAGAAAATATATTCGAAGATCTGGTACCAGCTGGTAATGTAAAACGACGAGGTCCTCGTGATCTAGAATCCGGATTGTGATTGGTTGGTTTCGAACCCGGAATGGAAGCCATGGATCAACTGACGTAGATCGTCAGTTGGTCACTGTTTAAGGTACGTAGTGTTTGTTCTTTACACTTTGTTAATTTAAATTATTGTTTTTTTGTGGAAAATGGTGAAAAATTTATCATTGGAATTTTCGTGAGTATACTCAAATGTATTTGAAAAACGATAAATACTTAAGGATTGACATATTTAGTCACGAGCAAGTGTAAAATATTGCGGATTGAAAAATTAGATTACTGAAAGACGAAAATTAGAGGTTGGTGTAGGCCATGTTGGAATGGCGTTCTTTTAAATGTATGCTAGGCTGTTTTTTCATCAGAAACAGTAAGATTGTTTATTATTATTATTACTATTAATATCCAATTGTTAATATTTTGTGTACTATTAGTTTTTTTTATTTTTTATTATTTATTTTTTTCTTTATTATAATAAATTGTTTATCCTTGTTAAATTGAAATAGTAGGGTTGTCATTGCTAAGTAACTTCCTTAAAACAACTGAGAACTTTTGCTTGAATTTTGTAAAATTAAAGGTGAGAGTGATACATATACATTATCTGGGTGCGCTACGCGGCCTTTTAATACAGTACCGGCGAAAACTCTCCTCACTTTTTTTCAGGATTATTTCCCCGGTGGGCAGGTCTGTATTTTGAAGGTTAGATGTGTGCTGTTCTCTCATTCTTTCAAGTACGGATTTTGGCCCGGGGTGGTCATTCTGAAAGAAAAGGGATTAAGGGTGTTTACAGAAGGGATTAAGGGTGGGGTTTACAGAACAGTGACCAACTCGCTTAAAATTCTCTCACTTATAAAATTTAAATTTAAATTCAGTTGTTTACTTTTCATGTTAATGGCATATAAAGTCAGGGCTGTGTATGGAATTACTTGCTCGTATAAATTAATTGGGTACCTTGTAGGAAGTCTTTGTACGGCAGTTCAAGGAATTGGTTCCGGGGATCGAACCCATGCTATCTGGTATATAAGTATAGAATCGTATCCAAAATAAAAAATAAATGGCTGTAGGTGGTGACTCTAGTTTCTTTCTTGAAGAAGAGTTTGTAGATGAAATTCCTGTGGACATTAATGCGTTTTTCAATATGACTATAGACGAAAGGCAATCAAAAATATTTTCTATGAATAAAAGTGACGCTAAGAAAATGCTGTTGGCCATAACAGCTGATAACAACAAGACTGCACCTGTCGGTTCGGGTGTTGTAGTAGGTCAGGGTAGAGGCACTGATAATACAACCACACAGCCGGGTGGAAGTGTGTGTGTGCAAACAGCTGGCAGTCAGCCAGGTCATTTACCTCTTAGCTCGGTAAACGATGAAGCTAGAGGTGAACTTCTATTTGAATCGACTCAAAACAATTGTTTTAATAAGATGGAACAATCATCAGCATTTTTAGTTTTACGTTCATTCATGGAATCATTAGAGAATTGTGATGGTAAGGATCCCTTAAAATTGTATCAATTTATTCAAAAGATTGATGAATTTTGTAATATTGAGCGTTTTCCTTTTTCTGCGGTTTTGTATTCATTGCGTGGGAAAGTTACGGGTCCACTGCAGGAAATTCTGAACGAGCTGCCACATACATGTAAAAGCTGGGATTTTGCACGTGATTTTGTTTTTTATAATTTATTATCAGAATGTGCTATTCAGATAATAATAGTAGAATACATGTATCGCCATCAAGAGAATAACGAGGATTTAAAAGCTTTTGTAAAGCGTGTAACCACTGTTGATAAACTTTTGAAGTTGCGTTGTGGGGACGAAAAGCTGATTAGTTTTATTACCAGTGGCGCTCTTCCGAACATTAGGGAGCGGTTGTTCTACCATAGAAAACCCCAGACTATAGATGAACTTAATAAACTATTTAGTGAATATAGGTATCATGAACTTTATATAAAGCAGTTTACTTATAAAATGAGGTCCCAAACAGGGTTGCCGGATGCTCCGGTAGGGAGTGATTTTAAGAATTCTCGTAGAACTATAATCTGTTACAAATGTCAGGGTTCACATCCAGTGAGGCTATGCCCAGAAAATAAATCTTCGAAAACCTTTTCTTCTTTTTCAAATAAGACTAATAGGAACTTAAATCGTTTAAATAAAAAAGATGATGCGGCGTGTATTAAAGTTAAAGTATGTGGAATTGCAGTGAATAGTTGTTTAGATAGTGGGTGTGTGACTAATCTTTTGAATTTGGAGCTCTTCAATAAAATTAAAAACTCTAGTGATGTGCAAATAAATTATAAAGAGTGTTTTAAAGGAAAAACTATAAATAAAGAATCCATGGTGTTGAGACCTTCAGTTTTGGTTCCGTTTACGGTGAATAATTACACCTTTAAATGCAAACTGTTTTTGTTTCAAGATTTGGAATTTCCCATTTTGATGGGACTAGACTGTTTTCGTCAGGAAGGAGTTTTAGTGGATTTCAATGAATCTAAGGTTGTTTTTAGCAAAGGAAATGTTACTACCCCTCTTGTTGACTTCCCCTCCCCCTCATCTTTCCAAACGAATTCTTCTGCGGTTTCTTGTCATTCCAGGGGTCCTGGCGACGGAGGGTCATCCGCTAGGCTATTTTTGGGAGATCTCTCTAGTCCCGATGGTACGCCCTGGAGCAAAAGAAAGAACAAACGTGGAGTAAATAGACAATTGGTCTTCGCTCGTTCGAGTTTTCCTGAAACTACTGCTAATAGGGAGAACGACATTGGAACTTCGTTTGGTGGTCCGAAGATGCTTGGTAATGGAGAGGAAAAGAACAGGTTTGACAAAAAGCATTCATTCCAGAAGAAACAACATAAAACAGTAAATGGTCTGAGAAACAATAAACATTCGGTTGCGGAACTAAAAGAGAATTCCAGCTTTAATTCTAATCGAAAAAGTGTCGCGGATGTAGGTGGCTCTGTTAGTTCTATGCCAATAGAGGGAGAAAAACAGTGTGTTAATAATGATGTAACGTCTTGTTATAGTAATGAAGATTATAATTCTTCTGAAGTTTTGGGTCAGGAAGGGGATCCGTTACTATTAGCATTTAATAATTGTAAAAGCGATAAGTGGGAAATTAGTACAGATGTAAAGGTTAAGATTTTGAATGGTATCGATGAGGATATTGTGAAACAAGATCCTACTTTGGTTCAGTATGTAGAATATTTATTAGATAAATATGCGAATGTCATTACCCACCGAATTGGTACTATCAGTGACTTTGAATACACTATTCAATTAAAGTCTGATGAAGTAGTTCGGGAGCGCCAATATCCTTTTTCGAAAAGTCAGCAACAAGAGTTATCGAACTTAATTGAACAATTATTAGAAAATGGTGTGATACAACCTTCTAAGTCTGAATATAGATCTCCGTGCTTCCTAGTGCGTAATAAAGATGGATCACCTAGACTAGTAGTCAACTACTCTAAACTGAATAGGCTCATTTGTGGGGACGGCTTGCCGTGTCCTAATATAGAGGAATGCATTAGTTCGCTCGCTAAAGCTAAATACGTAAGCAAGATCGATGGAAAGAAAGCTTTTTTCCAGCTACAGTTGACTCCCGATAGCCGTAAGCTCACAGCATTCGCCGTACAGGATAAACTATACGAATATTTGCGAATCTCAATGGGTATCTGTGTCGGAGTACAAGCACTTATGAGGGCCTTGGATGATATCCTGGGAGACCTACGTGGGCGCGGGGTAGAATACTATGCAGATGACATTGTGATCTTTGGTTCTACAATCCAAGAACATAATCAGTTGTTAGAAGAAGTCCTATCGCGTTTTGCGAAAAGGGGCTTAACCATCTCACCAGATAAATGTTTACTTTTGAGGAGTAGTATTGAATTTTTGACGTTTCTTATTAAAGATGGTGAGATATCTATGTTGCCAGATAGGTTGCAAGCCATACAGGATCTCCGTCCGCCTGTAAATCGCCGGGGGTTGTGTAAAATATTAGGATTTTTAAATTTCTACGCTAAATTCTGCGATAATTATGCAGGTATCGTAGAACCGATGAATCGATTAAGATCTCCGAAAGTGAAGTTTGAGTGGGGTCCGTTACAGAATGCGAGTCTTGCGCAAATAAAAGAATCTTTTGCTGAAAAATTATTTTGCGAATTCCAGACATGAGTAAGCGCTTTTACTTGCATACTGATGCAACTTTACGTTGCCAAGCGGCTATTTTGTCACAAAAGGATGAGCAAGGTTTATTGCGTCCTGTTTGGTTCTACAGTAAAACTTTGAAACCAGCTGATTTTAATCGCAATATTTTTCAACTTGAACTTCTTGCTATATATAATGCGGTAATGAGATTTCGCCCGTTTTTGTGTTCGGAGTTTACTATTTTCACGGATAATAGTGCCTTGGTTAACATGTTGCGAAACCCTAAGAACTTGGGAAGATATTCCAACATTGTGTAGAACTTATTTGAGTTCAGATTTAAAATAGTACATGTCTCGACTTACAAGAACTATCAGGTAGATTTTCTTTCCAGGATTTATGAGATAAATCCGAATGATATTGATGTTGATCCTTGTCCTTTTAATGACTCAGAGGGGTATATGTATAGTCTGTGGAATTTACCGCTAGCACATGAGGACATTAAACAGTATCAGCAATCAGAGGCAGATACTAAGGATATTTATGAGATGGTAAAGAGCCATGGAGGAGAGCATCAACAATATAAGTTAATGAGAGATGCTTTATACATAAAAACCAAGGCCAAGGTGTTGCCTTATAAAATAATCGTCCCGCGTATATTGAGACCCCTACTACTAAGTTATTATCATACTTTATTGCCTAATGGCGGGCACTTAGGTTTATTGAAAGTGTACAAAAAGATTTGTAGATATTTTTCTTGGCCAAATACATTCAATGAAGTGCGGGATTTTGTCCGCTCGTGCCATGAGTGCCAATTAGTAAAGGCACGAAATGCTCTTCCGCAAGGACAACTAATTTCGGAATATTGTAAGGAAATTAACGCACATTATTATGCGGACTTAGCGGGGCCGTTGCCTTCTAGTTTCGGGTATCAGTATGTCCTTCTGTGCTTAGATAACGCGAGTCGTTATCTACACTTAGTTCCGTTACGCAATGCTACTAGAAAGTTAGTAGTTAAGGCGTTATATGATATTTTCTGTAAATATGGATTTATTAGAGCTATTTCCACGGACCGGGGCCCTTGTTTTTCATCGGCCTACTTCAGACAATTTTTGTTTGGTAATGGGATAAAGCACATACGCTGTTCTCCGTATTTTCCAGGAGGGAACGCAGTCGAAAAATATGTGAGACTGGGTAAAACGAGCCTTCGGGCATATCTGGATGGTAAGCAGGAGAAATGGGTGCGTTTCCTGAATGAGCTCCAATTTTGTCTTAATGCTGCGGAACATGCGGAGCTTAAGTTTAGTCCATTTCGTCTGTTTCTTGGGAGAGAACCGGTGGATACGTTGATGGTAAAGTGGAGTATTACACCTGAGGATTTGGAGGGTCCTAATAATGCCCAAATACGGGAGCAAGATTTCGTTAATATGGATAAAGCATGGGAAGCAAGGCGTCGGTTGTATAATAAGCGGATGCTTCCAGTCACGTTTGCTGTCGGAGACAGGGTGTTGGTTAAGTCTCAGTTAAAATCTTCTCTGAAAGATAACGTAACAATGTCATTGATGCCACAGTGGTGGGGGTCAATGACAGTCGTATCGAAACCTACTGCCAATACACTTCAATGTAAGACTGAAGATGGTAAAATGGTTGTTACCCATACAAGTTTAGCAAAAATATATAGAGAACAAAGATATGTTAATAACATCAGCGAAAATTGAAAAGCATAATGAGAATTGGGTGTACCGGTTTTGTGTGTATATTTTGTTGTTGTTCACCTTCATAATCAATCAATCATCTACTAACACTTTTTTCCATCATCATTTCATTTCATCTTCATTGAAAAATGTGTAAGGTACTCCTCAAATCCGGTTAAGATGATATAATGTGTTTATTTAATTAAAAATTGGTCAGTAATGAAAAAATTCTTTGAGTAAAATTTTTCATCTACGGATTGTCACAAATATGTAATGTGGATTTGGGTGATGTGTATATATAAATAGGTAACTTATCATTATGGATTTATTAGGAAGTAGATGACGCCATCTTTTATTTTATGGAGACATACGACCTTATTCTCCCTTCGCCCTTTCCATCCTACCTTTCTGGTCTCAAAACAGGTTTGTAGTGTATTAAGAAAATATATTCGAAGATCTGGTACCAGCTGGTAATGTAAAACGACGAGGTCCTCGTGATCTAGAATCCGGATTGTGATTGGTTGGTTTCGAACCCGGAATGGAAGCCATGGATCAACTGACGTAGATCGTCAGTTGGTCACTGTTTAAGGTACGTAGTGTTTGTTCTTTACACTTTGTTAATTTAAATTATTGTTTTTTTGTGGAAAATGGTGAAAAATTTATCATTGGAATTTTCGTGAGTATACTCAAATGTATTTGAAAAACGATAAATACTTAAGGATTGACATATTTAGTCACGAGCAAGTGTAAAATATTGCTGATTGAAAAATTAGATTACTGAAAGACGAAAATTAGAGGTTGGTGTAGGCCATGTTGGAATGGCGTTCTTTTAAATGTATGCTAGGCTGTTTTTCCATCAGAAACAGTAAGATTGTTTATTATTATTATTACTATTAATATCCAATTGTTAATATTTTGTGTACTATTAGGTTTTTTTATTTTTTATTGTTTATTTTTTTCTTTATTATAATAAATTGTTTATCCTTGTTAAATTGAAATAGTAGGGTTGTCATTGCTAAGTAACTTCCTTAAAACAACTGAGAACTTTTGCTTGAATTTTGTAAAATTAAAGGTGAGAGTGATACATATACATTATCTGGGTGCGCTACGCGGCCTTTTAATACAGTACCGGCGAAAACTCTCCTCACTTTTTTTCAGGATTATTTCCCCGGTGGGCAGGTCTGTATTTTGAAGGTTAGATGTGTGCTGTTCTCTCATTCTTTCAAGTACGGATTTTGGCCCGGGGTGGTCATTCTGAAAGAAAAGGGATTAAGGGTGTTTCGTTACAACAGATACATCGAGGACATATATAATTTCAAAGGATCTCCCACTGGGAATTGAACACGAGACTGCGAGCACTGAACTATCTTAGGCAGTGATGGCGTGGGTCAATGAAAACTTGACCTACCACCCACCTACCCGCTCCGACCCACCACCTACTAAAACGCATCGTTATCAACTCTGACACATGATACACAGCCTCTTTACTGAGTAGAGTTTATACTTGTAATAAAACCAGGTTGTGAAATTGTAACTAATCGGAGTTTAAATTTTTACGGTCACTCGCTCAAGCACCGGTCTGTTACAATAACGGTTAATGTGATCTTTACGATATAAAATGGTAAAGTGTTTGTCATGGGCCAAATTTCGATGAAATTGAATTAAATTATCATGGTATAATTATTTCCTTGTTGAATTAGCGATACTTTCAGTGGGAAAACGCATGAAATTTGAAAGTTCCAAATCAAGGTAAGTACACCAACGTACAGTCCAAACTTAAAATTTCCGTGTAATTAAGCGTATCCTCATCCGCAAAAAAATGTTCGCATATACTGTAACTTCCACATTTTCATTAATAACTCGCTTTTCTGACTATATTATCGCTTCTTTGTGCTTTCCTTAAGAAAGCAGTGTAATAATGCATAATTATTTATTATTTTAGAGAAAAAATAAAGCAAAATAAGAAAATTATAAGCAAAAAACCTTTAATCTTATGAAACCTTAGTGTGTCAAATAATTACACGAAGAATATCCCGTGGGAAAAAAAAGAGGGAAAATGACACAGGAATTAGGAAACACTCACTAACATGTGAAGCTATTGAACAGAAACATGAACTGAAGAGTCAACTACGTATTTCTGCGTTTAATATGCAATTCACACTTCATGCACAGTTCCAATATGCAAAATCAGTCAATATCTTCAATTGAAATTACTGATATAGGGAGAAAATGACTATTTAAAACTTCAGGTGTGAACGTGCGCTTGGAGCGATATATGAGCATTATTACAGCATACTCTTTCATGAATTGTCTCGGTGGTCAAGCGTGTTTAGTATTGTTCTTGAAAGTCTAGCATCGGAGGGCGGCAGTTCGAATCTGCCTCCCGGCAGTTTTGATTTTTTTCAACATATGGAAACATTTCTTTAAATATAAAGTTCTGCTTTGAAGTGCTTGAAAAAAAATCAGATGAACTATCACGTTTCAAACCCTGTTACATTTGTTCACCCTGTCATCATTTATATACGAAGACGCTAAAATGAGGAACGTTAACATTGTTATAATGGGAACAACTTTCTGATTTGAATACCAACCTTAAATCACACGTCCAAAATGAAAATTATTCATGTTCTGATACCTATTGTAATATACAGGTGTGTATATATAGAGAAAGAAAGAGAGAGAGAGAGAAAGTATGTGAGAGAGATAGAAAACAATATATGCTGTAATTTTAATTACAACGTAAAAAGTTATTGCAATTCATAATCTGGATTTTTACAAAGCGATTTGAACGCTTGAAGCGACTTAATATTCATAAAGCATCTTTTTCTTGAAGTGTCGCAAATAGTCCGATGCTTTGTAATATGTGCCAAAGAAATAAATGCATGTTTTTAACAGGATAGTATCGTCTACCTTTTGCTTCAATTGATGTTATAAAATAATGTTGAGTTGATTTTAACATCCCTTTCAGCATCGAGGCTATATGAGACGTTTACCTACTGATTAGCGTGAAATCCGAACCACATGAGCTCACACCGGGAATCGAACCGGGTCTCTTACGTCAAAGGTGCGTATGCTAACCGCTTAGCTACGAAGGAACTCGGTATGAAACTAGAATAGCACACATTACCCCATATTATTTCACCGAAAGGTTTCTGTTTTATGATCAGTTAAAATAGTATTTCTGGACACCGTAGCGAAAAATGTATTTGCTTTTTCAAGTAGTGTACGAAAAATACAAAGAATAAACACAGTAGAAACGAAACCAAGAAATGAATTCAAAGTAAAGTGCTTTTCCTCTCTCGAATAAATCACTCAATGTATTACAAGTGCATATCTCGTGCATTTCCAGTAGAATTATTAAAACGCGCTGGCTTTATAACTTGGCTGTGTGGTCTAGTGGCTAGCATGTGTGTCTGTGGTGTACAGGGTACCGGGTTTGATTCCCGGTGGGAGAACTTTTGGAATTTTAAATGTTCTCGAAGTGTCTGTGTTTCTGTCCCTATCATTCAAGGTTACTGTAAAACGTGTATAACCGAGTAAGAAATATACAGAAAGTACTGATAAGGGGAAAGTAGACTTTGGTAAGTGAACTTCTGGGCCGCCTTTCGCGACGTAAATTAAGAAGAAAATAAGTGGGTTTAGCGATGCGCTTGAAATTACAGTAATGATTGACGGTTCGGTTCCCAGTCCGGTTTTCTTTCAATATAAGGATATTTTATTTTTTCTAAATACAACGTTACATTTTTAACATTTGAATTGGTTATAAAAACAAAATCAGATAAACTGTCAGCTTTCAAACCTCTGTCACTTTTATTCATCATCTGTTTGTATACGAAGATGACGCTATGGAAATGCTAGCACTACCAAAGTTCAAATAGATTTCTAAGTTAATATCAAATTGAAAACACACGCCCAAAATGAGAATATATGTTTCTGCTTTATATGTATAGTTCAATTATACCAAACAAAATCCGCCATCCCCATTCTCTTTGGCGGTAGGGGTAACTTTAAAATTTTAAAGTGGGACCCCCATTTCTTATTGGACATTTCGATTCTCCAGAAAAAAGTGACTGATTTCACCCAGAATTGAAAACAATTCCTTCACGGATGGCACTTTAATCGATACGGGAAAAGGAGGGGTAGCAAAACGTTATGAAAATGTTTTTTGTCAGATCCGTGCTCTGTGGTCATACAGTTAACATACTGGACTGCACAGTCAGAGATCCTGATTCCAATTCCTAGTAACCCTAGGGGAACACCAAATGAGTACATAACAAATAGTGACTATTTTCATGAATATATGCATCATATAAAAATCGCTTAAAGTTTGATATTAAGATATTATTATTATTATTATTGTTATTATTATGTTACATATTACTTCAGCTTATAATTAGGAAGACCTAGGCGCAGATGGGAGGACAATATTAAGATGGGTCTCGCAGAAATAGGAATACAAAGTAGAAACTGGATCCAGTTAGCTAAGGATAGAAGTCAGTGGAGAGCTTTTGTGAATGCGGCATTGAACCTCCGGGTTCCATAGGCCATAGAATTAGTTAGTTAGTTAGGAGGGTAAGTGTGCCTAAAGTCAGCCGTCTCCAGTAGTCAGCCATTTTTCAGTAAAAAGCATATTAAATAAACATACAGTAGCTTGTTATCAAACAAATAATCAACTACAACTTAAATCAGAGCTCCAGTATTCAACCTCATTTGTTCTGGCCTGGTGTGACTCCTCGTGGCAGAAAAGAAAAATTATCATTTGAGGTCTGCTGATGCAAGTGAGCAAAGTGCGCATTTTGTTAATAAAAAATAATCGGAAGAAGCTTTACTTCAAAGTTAAGTTAAAATTATATTATTGTAAAATAGTACGAGTTATTGCTTTCTTCTATGCATGAATGTATCGTAGCTTATCAAAAATTCGTGGTTTATGATACAAAACAAGATATTGCGTAGAAATAAGGGGGGCTGACTACAAGTTGCATTTTTGATAACGTTTTCCCGTAGTCAGCCATTAGGGGCTGACTACTGGAAATGACTCTTCACTTCAATTTCCAATGGTCAGCCCCCCCATTACTTTCGACGGACGACTACTGGATACATATACTCCAGTAGTCATCCACTTATCATTCATTCAATTTAAATGACACATGACATACAACTAAGACACTTAACTAATACGTAGAAGACTTTTCTAACGATTTAATGAAAAAGTAACTGTTATGATGTCACTAATTGCATCATACAAGTATAATACAGTTATAAAGTACGGGACAAAATTAAACGATCGGAAATGCCATTAAAACTTATGACGATGTTGGTCGTTTATTTTTGTCCCGTACTTTAATATCAGTCTGGTATTGTAACCATTTCAATTCTTGTATTTTTCTAGAACTGAGGGAAAAAAGGTTAAGGATTTATGGCTGGTCAGAATTATTTCTCTAAAATTTAAAAAGGACAGGTAATGAGTATTTATTTTACCCTAAGCATACGCCCTACATAAGCTTTGGGGGCCCGGGCCCCCCGGCCCTAGCAGGATCGACGCCCTTGACCCTGATCATAGCTTAGTCTTTTAATCTAAGGTAGCTATGAGGAAGTAAGGGTTATCCATATCTAATTGATTTATTTTTTAAAATTACTCCGCACAATGTCGCGTTTCTGCACGTTTTTAATTCCAAGGCTGCAATTGCTCTTCAACTATTATTATTATTATTATTATTATTATTATTATTATTATTATTATTATTATTATTATCTGTTCTTATCTGCTCTGTTCCTAGAGTTACCTGATTGCCGAAACAATACAGAATAATCATAAATATTTACATTCTAACTCACTATGAGCGTGAGGAAAATATGTCTAACAGTTTAAGAACGCGTGATTTAGCGTTTCTTTCAACCAGTCCAAAGACATCTACTGGAATAGACTCAGTGTCAGATGTTTTTGCAATCAGGTGCGTTGAGGATACTCTATCCAAAGAGTCTTCTTATTCTACACTAATGAACACATATAAGGCTATTGTTCTGTCCGAAGAGGATCGATCTGCTATCAGTAGATACTTGCTAGTGAAATGCTCGATATCTTAGTCCTGGAACATACCAAATTTTAGCAATTGGCCGTCTAGAGCCTACAAATATATCTTCGATATCAGAAATAGATGTTACGTCTGACTCAAACCAGGAAAACAACATATCCGTTATGGCATCTTGTACTGAAGCGACGCAAGGTGAAAGGTCTGCTTCTGTTTCTACAGTCAGTAGAGCCAGAAATAACTCCATATGATCTCAGAAGAAATTCAAAGAAAACCTTCGTAAAATACTTCCATATCATCTGGCTTTGATTAGCATCTTTTCTGGCTAGCCCCTATCAAAAACAAAACTACCAAACATGTGCCCAGAGAAAAAGTTCAAAGTGCAGTATCCTCCCAAGCATGGAGAAATTATCAGATGGTAAAGAATGAAAAGAAAAGAAAACTAGAAGAGGAATGTCTAAAATGAAAAGGGAGAGAATACAAAAGAAAGGAAAAATTGTAAGTCAAACAAAAAGAAAAGGACTGTCAAGCCAAGTAGCACTAGTAGTTAAAAAGACGAGACGCAAGAAGTTGTTGAAATGCCGTCTAAGGCCTGAAGAAGAATTCATAAGTGATATTGAGAACGATACGCTTAAATATATTGGGTGTCACTTTTGTGATCACTTGTACCACTTAAAATGTACGTGCCTCAGTGTATTATCGTACGAGGAACCTGCTAAACAAGTGCTTATGTGTCCTGAATGTGCTTAATGAACTTCATATTAAAGGGTTAATGTCATAGCTAAATATAAATATCAATGTAAATATAAATGTAAATATAAATAGGCCTATATATTAGTTTTAAATAGGCTAGTCTAGGCCGAGGCACATTTTTCTTAGTTTATGGTAAATATCATACAAGAAGTCTTTTTTCCTGTATCGCAATATATTTTCCACCAGGCCTGCTTCTAGCCACAGAGGTTTGGGGGGGCATAGATATGTTAGGGGGGGCAAGTCTTAAAAATCTCTTACACATATCTAAATTGTGTTTTTTGTGTTGAGGTCTGGAGGGGCCACGAAAAGTTTAGGAGGGCCAGGCCCCCTAGCTCCCTCTAGTTGCGGGCCTGTTTTCCACGTAGTTTTTCTTTGTAGGAACTCTGAGTGCAATATATTTGTCCCTTAATTTGCTACTGAGGAATTGATCTCTAAAATTCCATTTAAAAAGTCAATTCTATAGTGTGGCTGAATACTGGTTAAAGTAATGGCTAACCTTTGGTTTTCATAGGCCGACTACTGTTTTTTTCAGGGTTTCTGATATTTTCTTTTTCCTGTGTAATTATGTATAAAATATTTCCTATGCGAGCTACACAAACGTAAAATTTAAACACTGTTCTTTCTAATGACATATGCAGTAAAAGTTATTAGTAAAAAATGATTTTTTTATACTTTAACAAAGTTGAAAATCTCCTTAAATGGTCGACTACTGGCACATTTACCCTATTACTTGAGATGCAAACTATAGTTGCAATTCTTTGAAGGAATGTTGCCTAACTGGAAAGTAGAACTTTACATATTGCTTTGTCTGTGAAACATATGCTTGTTTAGCTTTATTTGAAAGTGTTAATTTTGCCAAAAATATTGAGCGTTGGAAAACCGCAATAGCATTTCCTTATAGGGGCCAAAAAAAAAGAGAGCTGATATTTCTAAAGGAGGCAATCGTAACAAAAACGGATAGGAGATAAACATAAATCGAAAATGTTATGGTGAAAACATTTTCATTGATTTTGTCTTCTGCCTCAGGCACTGACAAGGTCAGACAAATATTGTCTATTACGTTTAAAATTGCCTAAAGGAAAGTTGAACAGAATACCACAGATCTTATCACTCAGTAATCAGTTGTGAAGTGCTCCCTTGTAGTCAAACAACATATATCGAAATAACGTGTTTTCTGCCTCTTAGCAAATAAAAACTACGATCTTACTAGCTCTTGGAGTAACCAACTGCGCATGTCGTTTAATAGCATCAACTAAAAGGGGTGCTCATTCAACGTGCAACTCGTGAAAAGGGTAGAAGTCAGAAATGGCTGAGAATAGAAAAGAGCGTGTTCTTGCTTTAGTGCAAGAAGGCTATTGCGCTGCACAAGCCGCTGAAAGGTGTGGAGTTTTGCCAAGAACAGCACAGAAGTGGATAAAGCGTTTTCGAGAGACTGGAGAAACTATGCGGCGCCGAGGTAGTGGTAGGCGTCGTGTGACAACACCTGAGCAGGATGCGCAGCTTGTTGCTGCTGCGCGACTTAATCCCAACATGACCGCCAGACAACTTCGGCACGCATCAGCTTTTCCAGGCTCTCGAGATACTGCTGTACGGCGTCTTAGGGAAGCTAATCTTCACGCCCGTCGTGCTGCGGTGAAAGAATTCCTCTCGGAAGAGCATATAAGACGACGGCTTCAGTTTGCGGAAGAAAATGTGAACCGTGATTGGAGACATGTTGTCTTCACAGACGAATGCACATTTTCTTCCTCAAATAATGGCCCAGTAGTCGTGTATCGTCCGAGAGGCTCCAGGCATGATCCCAAGTACGTTTTCCACAAACGTCACTGTGGACGCGTATCTGTATCTGCTTGGGGTTTCATGACATCACAGTGTCTTGGAGTACTCCATAGGGTAGAGGGGCGTCTTACAGGTGAGCAATATTTACATATCCTTCGGGATGTTATGTTGCCATCTGTGCGTTTTATCTACCCCGATGGAGTAATCCAGTTTCAGCACGACAGATCTCCGGTTCATATGTGTCAATTAGTTCAGAATTGGCTTTCGCAGCAGGCTGATTTAGAGGTCCTAGATTGGCCACCGCGTGGAGCCGATATGAATATAATTGAGACAGTATGGGCAGAGGTCAAAAGGGTGATGAAGGAGAACTGGCCTAACCCGCCTCCATCCACAAAAAATCAACTACGGGAAATCGTTGAAAACAGCTGGGAGGAAGTCTCCCGTAGTGAACGCTTTCTCCGCAGACTTACCGAAAGCATGCCCAGAAGGCTCCAGGCAGTCATCGATGTAGAAGGTCATTGGACCTCCTATTAGACACTTATATATAAACAGCCCTTTTCAGGGCTACGTATTCCCTTCCATTCTTTTTTTGAATGCCAATAAAAATGTATCTACGTCACTTTCACCGTTAAACAATGAAAATAAAGAAACATAATAGCAGTGGACAAGACTCGATCGTGCGAACTTGTGTATTGTAATCTCTCACTTATCCCCTGAGCTACGAAATAACACGTAGATTTTTTGAAAAAGATATTAGTAGTTCATAACAACACACTCCCTTTTTATGTAATTCATGTGCCCCTTGCTGCTATCGATGGCGTGAAAACAAAATGCTACACATTACCGCATATCATTTCACCAGTAGATTGCTGTTTTCTGATCAGTTAAAACAGGATTCCTGGATATCTAAGGGAAAAATGTATTTCTTTTTCATGTATTCTACGAAAAACCTAAAGAGTAAACAAAATCGAGACAAGCAACTTTCTCGAACAAACCACTCAATGTATCAGTGTCATTGCAAACAACGTCTCGCTGATGTAATGAATAACAACATGTAGTAAAGATCATGGGGTCTTCAGATCAAATACAGCTTGTCATATGGTTTTGTTTTCTTCAGCACAATAGAATTTTTTTAAAAATTATCCAGTCATGTGAGAAAAACAAATTTTGCAGAAATATAACATTTCGTTTTGAGAGGCGTATTAGCACGAAGAAATAGTTTTATTTCTTGCAATCCAAACCGTGAAGAATGAGCTAATGAATAGCGTTTATGGGTCTTTCAATAAGCACCATCCAGTGTGTTGTCGTCGGCAACGTTACGTTTTTCCTTTTCTTTTTTTCTCGTTTTCGCGCATCACATTCTGTTTTTCAATGACTTCTAATGCTAAATTTTAATCCGCTGTTACTTCGTTCGTCGTTTTCACTTCCACCTACAACATTAGATTTAGGCATAGCTGACTATCCTCTAATTTGTATCGAAGTTTTGTCAAGTTTCTAGTGAACGTCAGCTAACCATTTTCTTC
This sequence comes from Thermobia domestica, assembly GCF_964235325.1. Taxonomy (NCBI): domain Eukaryota; kingdom Metazoa; phylum Arthropoda; class Insecta; order Zygentoma; family Lepismatidae; genus Thermobia; species Thermobia domestica. The sequence continues at coordinate 89,757,055 of NC_137461.1, forward strand.
CAAGTACTAAATGTTGTAGTGTTTAGTATTTTCCAAAGATCAGTTGAATTATTTTGTTTGCATAAAATAAGAAAAAAGAATTGAATTAGTGGTATTATATTGTAGTTGGATACACTGAGTGTGAAAAGAGAGTTCAATAAGTTAGTTGGAGAGGTACGATCCTAGTGTTAAGACGTCCGTGCGACATTGTAGCAATTGTAATATCTAACGCCAAAATATAAGTATATACCGGTAATATATTAATGAGCACTAATTTAATATACAAACGAATTAACCCGTCCATGCGAGCTTTTATTATAGTGTGCTATCGAAAGAGATTTATATAAAAGAAGTTTAGTGGAGTCAGATTACAGAAGACATTATCCTTTCGATAAAGAACACAAAAGGAACATTGCAAAATGGTGACCTCGACGTGATTCAAAAGTACGTGTTGGTTCGGGTGGTATTCTTGACGTTTGTGGCTTGTTCAAAAGTGAGTTATTTCCATTATGTTATAGTGTTTGAGCAATTATAACCTCCAAAAAGTTCGTGCTGAAATAAAGGAAGAGATGCAAGGAATGCATAAACGATTAGAAGAGAGTGTATTTGGGTTCCAGCGCCAAGTTAAAGATTTGGAAGTAAGAATAGTTCCTTTAATTTTACGTATTTGCGAGTGCTCCTAATACCTGTGCACTGTATGGAGTGAATTTCCCTCGGGATATTCTTCGCGTAATTATCTGACAGACTAAAGTTTCATAACAATCACAGTTTTTTGCTTATAATTTTCTTATTTTGCTTTATTTTTTCACAAAAATCATAAATAATTATTCATTACTATACTGCTTTGTTAAGGAAAGCACAAAGAAGCGATAATATATTAAGAAAACTGAGTTATTAATGAAAATATGGAAGTTACAGTATATGCGAACTTTTTTTTTCTTTTTTGCGGATGACGATACATTACAAATTTTATATCTATTTTTCTCACAACTTTATTGTTTGATTGCCCTGTGTCCTAAGCGCTCCATGTAATAAACATAAACTTCAGCATTAATTATAGTAGGAAGCACATGGTTTCTGTTTCTCAATTTGTTTGTGAATTTATTTCTCAACTAATATCGATCGTTTTCGATTATTTTTACAAACCAACCCACTACCAATTTTCCATATATAGAAAGTGCCGCCCCCCTGATAAAGAAGAATTTTAAAAAAATGCTATGAGACGTTGGGCGTGTCTGGCATGTTAAAATTGGGTGGAACGGGGTCGACTAGAACGCTAATAGACCCCAATTGAAGTTACGTCAAAATTATGAGTAAACTGGAATCTACTTTACTAATGGCATCCTCTCTTTCTACCATTAGCAACACATTTCATCATAATTTTCCTTCATCTCTGGTAGACTACTTGCCGAAAAATATTAAGTTTCCGCTTCCTTCCTTCCCCCATCCTTTGTTCCTTCCCTTTCCGCGGCTTGTGTGCTCGCCGAGGGACGTCATCCCACAAAACGTAAAGGACTAAATGGCATTAGATGCCGAAAGCCCAGAAATCTAAATCCTAGATCCTAAAATATTAACTCTTTGAAAGAAGATTTATGATGACATTTGATTTGATTGCGAATTTCGAATTTTTGATTTTCATTTTTCTTCTGTATTCTTAATAAACTCAAAAGGTATATCATCTACCTTTTTGTTCTTCATTTCGCTATATGTTTTTGAACTTGTCTAACAAACTATCCTCGTTTACTTCGTTTTCCACGAGTGTGTCTAATTTACTGACGAACACATTTCTCTGGCCACCGGCAAAACTACAATAGGTATCGACACCAAATTCCACACAAATATCAACCTCTAGGACCCTGACATATTTATTAAAAATCATTAAAATACCGTATACATTAGAACGTTTAGTCAACTTATTGAACAAATAATCTGGTTTCAAATCATGAGGGAGCCAGCAACCGAACTTGTAGTGCATCTCGAGTTGAAAGAGGTGCTGCCGAATGGTTTCTTCACCTACTCAGTCCCAGTTCCTCACATGTCTGGTCAATGTTCGCCTCAATTTATTTCCGACAGATCTTCATTTTGTGCATGTGTTGGTCTTTCGGCACGTGATGCGTCTTCGATTGTTTCGTCATCGTCTTTAAACTTGTTAAACCACCGATGCACTGTCCACGTAGTAGTCACAACAACCTCACCAAAGGCTTCACATATCTTCCGCCCCGCTGCAGCGGCGTTTGATCCCAGCTTGAACTCGTACAGCGTACATGCCCTTATGACGCTCTGTGGAGGTCGCATGTTCATTCTGTCCTTACGCAAGTTCACGGTGTAACTGAACTGCCACAACCAAGTAGTATGTTGGATATACCCACATTAACAACTGTCCTTCGCCTTATCTCCATTCGCATTCAACTCACGGTGTGAGGGTCAATTGAACACAGACCTCCATATAAAGCTACAGAACTTTCTTGGTTACTTTTATAGTAATAAATTATTTTCTGCTTTTAAGAGATTTATTATTATTATTATTATTATTATTATTATTATTATTATTATTATTGTCTATTCTGAAACGTTTTTATTATTTTATACTTTTTCTGAAGCCGGTCCGTATAATAATTTTTATTATCTGTTTTAAAGTCGTTTAAATGTCGATAGCATTTCTTTAATAAAAGTGAATGATTCAGGAATATAACCCGAGATCATATGCACCAAAGCTAGACGTGCCAGGCACTACAGCAGCGAAGAAAGCGAGTAGAAGTTTTAGACTAATGAGCAAATTAGATTTTCCATTGATTACAATGTTAACTTTAGATCCTTCAAAATCCTATATCCTTTGATCTCTTCCGCCCACATTTCGTATTTTTACTAATGGTTGTCTAGAGCCCCATTATTGAGTGAGAACGTTTATTTGTTTACTTGTAATACCTTACAATCTTAATTTTTATTGCCTAGCATGCATCTTAAACTTTATCTTTTCGACACACTGCAAAGCCAGTGAATATTTGTAATAAATAACTATTTCTAGCAGAAATGGGAGTGTATTTCTAATTTTTATGCTTCGAAAGTGTTGACAATCTCGAGATATGCAAGGAAAATATGATTTATCAAGTAGCTTTCTCCGTGAGTAAGTGGATAACGTTATGGGTTCATAACCGAAAAGTTACTGGTTCGAAACCCATCACCAAAAACTGTGATTTTTAAATATTTTTCGTTCTCCATATGTTAAGATATTTCCCTCACTGCGCTATCATCGGATGCTTCAGAGGAAGAATTCTCGACCTTAATTCGACAACGCGGGTGTGATGCTCATTGGTTTTACTGAGAACCTATGCTTCAGAAAATCACAATTTTCCTCAGAATTGTGATGCTGTCCGATCATTTATTTCTCCAATTCTAAGCTTGCATACGTGAATGTATCCGTCTCTGTCTTTATATTTGAATTTCTCTCTTTGTCTCAATGACATCCGCACGAACACATGATCTGAGATCAAACGTCCGACTTTTGAAACCGGATGTAAGCCTTTACCAATGGCCATCGTGACTTTCTATAAGTTTGGTTTGTTTCTAGTATACTGCGGATATTTGGGCACTTCAAACAAGAAACATAAACAGAAAACTCAGTAATTCAGTCACTTTCGTTCTGAAAATTTTGATCTCCAAGATGTTCCTCGCAGCGGGCGACCAATCACAGAAAAAGTGAACAATATTTTGGCAGAAGTTGAGCGAGACTGGCATCTAAAGTTATGACATCGCCAATAACATCTATCACCAGTGTTAAATCATTCGGAAGCTGGTTGTAAGCAACCCGCATTACTTTGTTGAATTTCTGGTTGCATAATATTGTAAGATAGATTTTTTTCATAGCTGTTGCAGGAATTACTTGATTTTTTTTTTTAAACAATGATTATTTAAAGGGGACAGACTTCTAAATATTTTGGAAAAGCTAGCAATTTTCTTTTGCCAGATTTTTGTAAATGAAAAGAGATAATGAAATGTAACTTACCTCAATAATAGATAATGTTATTCTACACCCGAAAATGCGAATCGGAAGAATTTTCAGTATTGCCTCCCATAGAAATTACTGTGAGACCAGAATTTGAATTACCCAAAAATCTAAGTTAAGCCAGCGATTACAAAAATGAACAAAACGGTCATTGATGACTTGTCTTTGTTTCTTGTTAACTACTTTTTAAATAATAGTTGTATTTATTTTGTAATAACTTATTCATTCTGTAATAACTTATGTTCTGTAATAACTTACGTAAGTTATTCGCTGCCTTAACTTAGATTTTTAGATAATGAAAAATGAAAAAAATCTCCTTGGGCAGGGTTTGAACCCACATCATTTCTATTACTAGGCTGTTCGCTAGCACGCTTGCGCACAATGTTTTTTATTAACTTGTTTATCTACTTATTACTAGTTTCTACTTAATTTTACTCGGTTTTTACTTGCTTAACTCGTTTTACCAGTAACCTAGAACGACAGGGACACGAACACAGAAACATCGAGAGGACATAAAATTCCAAACTCTCCCACCAGGAAATCGAACCTGGGACCCCGTACACCAAACTGCTAGCCACTATATCAGCGGGGAGGGCTCAAGGACCGACAGCAGCTGGTGTTTGATGTTTGCTATATGTGTGGTATGTAGAGATGCAAGGGCTCGGAAAAAAAACGGCTTTTTTGGGAAAAAACACGTTTTTTTCTGCTTCGCTTTTGGGAAATTTTGGGCTTTTTTCAAAATTCTGCTTTAAATTGATCAACCAGATTTTGTTTTGCTTCTCTATAACACAAAAAGACATTTATTAGTGGTTGATGCCGATAATAATATAAAACCTCGAAAATAAACCATGAATTTCGAAAAGATATTTCAAACAGTTTTACAGTTTTACTTCTTAACATATTTACATCATGAATTTCAAAGGATTAACCAATGTATATAATACGATTTTTTAACCTCCTACATACAAAATTAAGCAGGGTTTGCAAGAACCATGTTTTTTTTCTGAAAATGTCAAAACCCCGTTTTTTGGGGGGAGTTTAAACTAGGTTTTTTGGGTTTAAACCAGGTTTTTTTGGGTTTAGATATTTTGCTTATGTATTTATATTACATATTGACAGAAATAAGTTTGTTTCGCCTTGGGTGTTATTATGCAACAACGGGGTTATGCTGGAAGAGGTCACATAAGCTTATAGAAGTGTTGTCAGTAAATTTCTTAAATTGGGAAACTCCCGCCCTAGCCATCAGAAAAATCCCGTCATTACTCTAAATGTAAAACAATAAGGAAAAAATGCTGTTATTGCTTTGCATGTAAAATTTAAAGGTCAACGTATCATAATCAGTACACTAAAACTGAGGTTTCAAATTACAAATTTAGTACGTACATATCATTGAAAGTCCAATCCAAGCTAATGTTGGAAGCTACGTAGGCAATCGATAAATTTTGCCAATTTCTATCAATATATTTAAGCAACCTTGGCTTCTTTATAAAACAGCAGGCATTCAGGCATGCAGAAATATACAATTTGGCTTCGTTTCGTATGTTCAAGCTTAACATCCTTACGTAATACCGAGGTTATCAAGGAGAAGACTTTCGCTTAAAGTTACATCCGAACTGCTACTTTGTTTACGCATGAAAAAAGGGTTGTGGTTCGACCGAGAATTGAACATGGGACACCTTGGTTAAAAGGTGAAAAGGAAATAAAACTAATGCAGATGGTTTGATGTGGGGAAACGTCACCATGAAGTTCACACGATTTGCATTTTTTGTTCTTTTTATTTTTTTGGTTTAAACCAGTTGTTTATTTTTAAAAAAAAGCTGGTGTAAACCAGCCAACCCTAAAAGTAAATATTTCTTTTAAAAAATACACAAATAACTAGCAAAATTCAATGTAGTATTTTTCAAAATATTCCATACTCTCTCTTTGGAACAAAATAAAATTAAAATAAAACATAAGAAAAATACTTAGATTTATATGATACACTTAAAGGCTGCACATCTAGAGCTTTTGATTTTGTATATTCTTGAAATTCTACAGTTTTATATAACCGCCATCACGGTTTACTCAGTCCTCAAGGTTTCTGAATTTTTAACAAGAGGGATTCAACATATGAAGGGTGTGAGGCAAGAACATGGTAACCCTCAATTTTACTATTTTAATAAATTAGAGATTTTCTGCTGCACAATCCATTTTGAAAGGTGGAAAGCTGATTTTTCACACAAGACTATACATGAAGGATTAAACGAAGCGGAATGCGTTGCTGTCTATCTGGTGCTGCATAACTCAGCAATTGAAAATTTGTTAGTTACCATGTTCTTGGCTCATACCCTTCATATCATTATAGAACTCTCCCCAACCCAACACCCCCCCAAAAAAGGACTACGGAATATATTTAAGTAAAGATAAATACAACTGCACAACAAACATGACTGAGTGGAGCTTTTGCGCTTCTATCGGGAAGTCCGGGATTCAACTCAGCATTCGACCACTCTGACAAAGCTTTTCTTCATTCCATCTGTGAAGTAGAAATAGTGCGTGTACTGTGAGTTGGCCGACTTCCTTCCTTATTGTTTTAAATCGTTATTATTACTAATTACCAGCAGTGACGGTTTTGCGAAGGTTAGGGGGCGATCTTTCGGACTGAAGCCTATTCCCCAAAATTACGGAATGTCTAAAACAAACGAAATATCTATTAGTCATGCCTTTACCCATAAACTTTAAGCTCCCGTCAAATAAAAATTACGAATGTTTATAAAAACTAAACATTAGTAAGAAAAAAAAAACTTTCAAAATACTTTTCTAAGTCCGCCACTGATTCTCAGTATCAAATGATCTTCAAGGTTGTATCCGGAAGATTATTGATAAACAAATAAACGAAACGAAATATTAGTTACGCCTGTACTCGTAAACTTCAAGCTCCTCTCAAATAAAATTAGGACATTTTAGAAAACGAAACAATCAGAGAAAAACTAAACATTAGTAAGAAAAAAACTCCCAAATTACTTTTCTAAATCAGGGGCCGCGGTAGCTCAGTGGTAGAGCGTTCAGCTCTGGTGCTTGGGATTCCAGCCCCCCGCCAAGTGAACTTTGTGGTGGACAAACACCGTGTGCGTGGGTTTTCTCGGGGTTCTCCCGTTTCCTCTCACTTTCTTCATTCCACCATTTCATTCATTACCCATCATCACCGTCTCCTTTAGCCTAACCGGCATAACCGTGGGACGTAAAACTCAAAGATTTCATTTCATTTTTTACTTTTCTAAATCCGCTACTGATTATTTGTATAAATTAGTATTCAAGGTTGTATCCGGAAAATTATTGCTAAATCGTTGCACAGCTACAATATAACAGAAATGTTGAAGTACGGTTTGACGGATATATTTAGTGTTGCCACGAGACGAGACGAGACGAGACTTCAGGCTGTCTCGTCTCGTCTCGTGCAAAGCATGTCTCGTCTCGTGTCTGATCTCGAGAGGTTCTGTCCCGTCTCGCCTCGTCTCGTTTGTCTCGTAAAAATATAGCAGCATACCATGGGAACGAAAGTAAAATGTAGCAGGCTGCACCATGCTAATCAAGATACAACTAACAAGGGAAGAGAGGGAGATTATATATCGAAGTGGAAGATGGTTTATATACCAATCGAAAGCACTAATGACGCCTAATACAAAACTGTAATAAAATTTTCCGAATGCATATACTGTGCGAGTTATATGAATATACAGGGTGTCCAGAAAATCCATTTGCACCCCTTGAAATCGCAAACGATGAGACAGATGCCAAAACTGGAAAATACGTTTTTGATCATTATAAAAGTACAATGTATCAAAGCAAACATTGTTGTCCCAGGGCCATCCGCAGAGTCCCAGGCGGGATCCAACTCAAAAATTACAAAAGGTAAGGGGGTCAAGTAGTATATCGTTCGAAACTTCTTGGGAAATGAAAGAAAGCGAAAGAAAGTCCCAACTCTCTAAAATTACCCTGTGCTAAATGGCGGCCGGTCAAACTGTCAGCAAAAACGTCATTGTAGAGTCTATGGCCACCCTCCAAAGAAAGAAAAAAAATGAAACGGTAAGACAGATGTCAAAAAAGAAAAACACGTGTTTCATCTTTTCAAAAGTACAATGACTGAAAGTAAAAATGTTTGTCCCAGGGTCCTCCACAAGGTTCCAGACGGGGTCCTACTCAAAATTTTCAAATGGCAAATATGGTCAAATAAAGCTGTTGAGAAATAAAGAACACGGAACAAGTCTCGATCCTCTAAAATTACCCTGTGTAAAATGGCGGCCGGTCAAAATGTACATCTTCATTTCGATTTTCTGAGCACCGTTCACTTTCCATTTGCAATCGGCACTTGTTTTCATTCTGAGACATTTGTACGTATTTACTCTTCCTGGTGCAAGGAATTCTTTCGTTTGAATCATTTTATAATTGATAAACCAGATAACGAGCATAAGTGCCACTGTTGTGCAGTCATAAACATAAATAAGTAGAGGTAAGAGTCTTTACTTCTGATGGCTCCAAACTCTACTTATTTATGTTCGTGGAAGTACATTATATGTTAACTAGTCAGTTCTATACTCAAAGATGTCAAATTTTGTCGTTTCTTTTCTTTATGTCTTAATTTGCTTTTATTTTATTTATTTTTTTATTTATTTAGACATTACTGGGCTCAAAGAGCAGAATCTCACAGTAGGGGCATTCCTTTCTTTCCGTTGAGTACAAGAATTAAAGTGAAAATAAACTAAAACCCGGTTACAGAAAGAACAACTAAAATGCTAGATGTTTGCACAGTATTATCGTAGAGCGTCCATACTTGTTCTATCTGTTTTCATTTAATAACAGCTTTAAACGATGTGCTACTTGACCTCCCTTGCCATTTGAACAATTTGAGCATGACCCCGCCTGGGACATTGTGGAGGACCCTGAGACAAATATTTTTACTTCCAATCATTGTACTTTGAAATGATGACACACATGTTTTCCTGTTTCGACATCTGCCTCACCGTTCAGGATTTTTTTGGGGGTGGCCATCGACTTTACAATGACGTTTTTGCTGACAGTTTGACCGGCCGCCATTTAGCACAAGGTAATTTTAGAGTATTGAGACTTGTTCCGTCTTCTTTCATTTCCCAAGAAGTTTCGAACGATATGCTACTTGACCCCCTTACCTTTTGTAATTTTTGAGTTGGACCCCACCCAGTACACTGCGGGTGGCCTTGTGACAAGAATTTTTGCTTTGATACGTTGTACTTTAAACATGTTCAAACACGTGTCTTCCAGTTTTGGCATCTGTCTTATCGCCATGCGTTGCGATTTCAACGGATGGAAACGGATTAACTGGACACTATATATTCATATAACTCGCATAGTATATGCATTCGGAAAATGTTTATTACAGTTTTGTAATAGGCGTCATTAGTGCTTTCGATTGGTATATCAACCATCTTCCACTTCGATATATAATCTCCCTCTCTTTCCTTGTAAGTTACAAGTATTACCCAGAACACAGAAGACAAGAAATGTCATGGTAGCTATACGTGAAGCCTTCACCTCTGGTGTATATGGTGGTAGTCGGTTCGATCTTGGTTAGTGCCATGTGAGCTTTGTGGTGGACAAACATTGAATGTGTGGGGGGACCGCGGTGGCTCAGTGGTAGAGCGTTCACCTCTGGTGCTTGGGGTCTCGGGTTCGATCCCAGCCCCGCCAAGTGAACTTTGTGGTGGACAAACACCGTGTGCGTGGGTTTTCTCGGGGTTCTCCCGTTTCCTCCTTTAGCCTAACCGGCATAACCGTGGGACGTAAAACTCAAAGATTTCATTTCGTTTCATTTCATTTCATTTTTCGAATGTGTGTGTTTTCTCGAAGTTGTCTAGTATCCTACCACTTTCTTCATTTCACTAATTTTCCCATCATCATCCATTCGGCCAAAGTTGCCTAAAGGTCTTAAAAATAAATTCAAATAAGCTCACAAGGCAAGGACAAATAGTTTACAAGATAATATATCTCTGCTGTTAGTTGTCTGAGGCTTCTCGACCCTGGCTTCTTTTTTTTACATTCTAAAACATTGAAATTTGTTTTACCAGTTTGAATATACGAATATACAGTAAATTGCTCATAGGTACGTCGAAGATGAAGACACTAATGTTAAATAATGTTTACACGACAAGCAAAGTTCGATGTAAAGGTGTCATCATCCCCGACACTAACGTATACTATCAGCCCACTTGCTTTATAGTGTCTGTATATATATATATATATATATATATATATATATATATATATATATATATATATATATATATATATATAGAGAGAGAGAGAGAGAGAGAGAGAGAGAGAGAGAGATGGAAAGATATATAGATAAATAGAGAGATAGATATGTGTGTACACTTTGATTTCATATATTCCAGTCTTTAGGTTTCACAGTGTTAACCCATAACAATCCAAAAACTACTTTCAATTTTAGCATATTTAGATTTGTTGCAATTATTTTTTTTTTTAAAAAAAAGCTCGGAACCAAATAATTTTATTGAGTAATGGAAAGTATTTGATTGAAATTTTATATGTTACTGCACACTAAGCTCTACTTAAAGTGCCATAGTAATGGGAGCTGAACGACACATCGGACGAAAGAATGCTTGGGGCCAGTCTTCTCCTCCATGGTTCAAATCTGTTCCCATAACCGCGGGGTGTGTGCTACTATGTGGTGGTTGCCCCGTTTGTGTAACAAACTCATGACAGTACACTCAGATTAGCTAGTGGCTAAAAAAAAGAAAAAGTTGATTTTTGGGTGGCCACTTTGGAATTAAAGTTTCTTATATTGTCGGGATCTATTCGCAATCATACAACGTACATCTTCATACCAACCGAGCGGTCTGCGGCGATAGACCATCGGCTTGAAGGCCCCGGGTTGAGTCCCAGAAGGAGCATGTGTATGGATTTTAACAACATTTGTTTTTTCGTATTGTGTCAGGGGGGAAATCGTACGGGATAAAAGGATTTCAGTCTGAAAAAATGGAGAGAATATCCTCCCCAGGATACTTTAATGGGAGTAAGGAATTAGTAAAAATATAGGATATACATTTTATAGCAGGTTTAAAAATATGGTTTGGGTATCCTATTTCTTTTCTGTTAATTATGTTCTTCAATGTTCGAATTTTGATCATTCTCATGATATTTTCTGTTTTCAACGGAGTTCCATGAATATTATACCAAATGTTCTTTAAACTTATTAAGTTCGAGAGGTTTTATATGCCTGTAAGAAACAATTTCTGAAGATAATTCAGGTCCTAATGAATATTATTCACTAGGAAAGGGAAGTATTCCCCTCCTCTCAACATAGAAGCAGAGGGCAATTTCGCACTCTGGTCAGATCAAACATTTCCGCGTAACAAAACGAAGGTCCCCCTGTAAAATTTCTTTACCTAAAATGTTATTATTAGTATCATAAATTTGCTGAAAGCAAACAATTTGAAGGGTTCGTCGATAATATCTTTGCTTTCTTTGTCCTCCGCGCGCCTTCCAAACGAAGAGGTGAATTTTACAACATGACTGCTGTATAGTAAGCGAGCGATTGGTAAAATGGTAAAAGTGTGTTTTTATGTGTATGTGTATGTCTGTGTGTGTGTCTGTGAGAGAGAAAGAGAGAGAGAGAAGACAAAATTTTAGTTGCAAGATGACATACTTCAATTGCCGTTTTCGGTTCATATAGCAAAAAGAATACCGCCACCAGAGAATAAAAACAAGAGTAGACCTTACCCAGTTTTCAAATTGAATAGATGGTGGTGGTAGTTCGGTTTCTTGACCTTGTAAAAATCTTCCCTGTCTTTGATTTTGTTTGTCATCATTCCAGCCAGAAATAAAAAAAATGAGAATTCCTCAGTTTACAGCAAGGGGAACTGGGGACAAGACATTAAGGATGATATTCCTGGAAGCTCATGTATCACGATTGTTTCATTCAATAGACAGAGGACACTTTTCTATGAAGGCTTTTCAACATGTTTTCTCACAAAGGGGATTTTCCTTTTGCAATCTATATGACCACTGACAATTTCAATCTTGGCCATTCCCGCCAGCGTTTTCATTTTCGAGACTTGATACGAGACGAGACATTTCACGAGACGTCCCGTCTCGTCTCGTTTTCGAGACGGGACAAGTAGTCTGTCTCGTCTCGTGTCTCGTCTAAGAGGGTTCTGTCTCGTGTCTCGTCTCGTTTACGAAATGTCTCGTCTCGTGGCAACACTAGATATATTGAAAAACGTACGCTTTGACGGATATATAGAAAAACGTAAGTTTAACTTTTGCGCTAGAAGCTAGAGTACTAAACTCTTAAAAATGAAACACGGATGACAAACTGAAATGATTCCGAGAAGAAAAAAATGTCGATAACTCAAAAGTTAAAATAAAGTTAAATAACCTCTAAAATTGCCCTCAAATACTACATTCTTCATGTTAGCTTTAATTCGTAAAACACGTGCTCCATCCATCTTGATGGTGAGTTTTAGAGCGAAATATGGCATTTAGGTCATGGAATTCTTATCTAACTGTAGAATATACTATAAGAAAGCTATTTAGATAGAAAAATCATGATAATGAAAAAAAGCCAAAATTTCCAAAATTCTCGTTTTTTCCCAAAAAAGCCGGCTTTTTATGTGAAAAAACCATCGATTCAAAAAAGCTGGCTTTTTTGCATCTCTAATGCTATGTAGCAAGAAACGGCTAAATTCAACCAATCAGAACCGTGTATTTAGTTCCTATGGCTAGGTTCGTGCGTGATTAAAATGTTGTGATAATAGTATTGGTTTCAATTCGAGTGGAAATATGTATATTTTCTGAATATTTTGTGAACCCCGAAATCACAATTGCAAATTCAATTTTAGGCTTAGAAAAGTTTCGTATAATCTTAAATAATAATAATAATAATAATAATAATAATAATAATAATAATAATAATAATAATAATAATAATAATAATAATAATAATGCGTGCTATAATGAAATTTCAGCAAAAGATGAACTAGTATCCTTTTTCTCTGTGCCCTTGATGTGTGAAACGGGAAATGCGATTAAGCACTTCAGGAGCGCATGTATTGATATGAGCTATTTACATAAAGATGAAAAATAAACAAATTCAAGACTATCTATTACAACTTGATGATTTCATCTTCACTTATTATTTAACATCTTTGTTTTCACTTTTGACTAATGCTTATCACAATACCATTTTTTACTTTTAATTCTTTTACGTCAATGCAAAAATGAAAGAAGATTGATGTCTGATAATTATAAGTGTTAGGTGCAGTTGTTTTTGTTACATAAGAAATTATAAACATACTAATCAAAATGTACTTAAAATGCAGTTGATTTTGTTATATAATAATGTATGAAGATATTAATCAAATTCACTCTAGATATTGGTAATAATTCCAAGAATCCTTCATCAATTTATTATTAACTATAGTGTCAATATAATTTAAAGTTAAGGGCTAAAGTTTCTAATAAGCTTAACAGGGATATACGTTATGGATATGCGTTAGTCAAATTGTCTGTTAGTAATAAATAATATTGTCGGATGATTGATTAATTTGTAATCTAAACAAACTGAAAATTTGTCAGAAGATCGTAGCATTAGTTCTAAATACATCAACATCAAGAAGTTGATATTCTGTGTTATAATATAACGTATCTGTTTCCTCGACACTACTTACGGGTGTAAGTTTACGAATATTTTAGAGTATTGAGTGAATCGAAACAAATTATTATTCTCTATGAGTAACAAACATGCCAGAGTTGTCTAAACACATGGGCCCGATGGACACTTTCCCGGGCGTCCCATAAACAGAATTGTATTATTACGTGGAAAATTTAGCAGTAATGGCCCCGGGATATTGATTTGACTTGGGCCTCATAATGCCTGCTATTAATGTTTACAAATATTTCTGATTTGAGACGCTGAATTTCGTCGAAAATAACGCCGGAGTTAACTTACCTTATTCCTTGGGGGAATACAGCACTGTTAACTGTTACCATTTTTGATTTCAAATGCTGGTGAGTTGACGAGTTGACTTTTACATTCCGCATCAAAAAAAAAAAAAAAAAAAAAAAAAAAAAATGCGACTGAGTGTCCCATAATCATGTCTGGTAAAGAGATCCCCTCTCTTTCCCATATTAAAATCAGCAAACATGAGTGCAATTATTCTTATTTCAAAATTTACACATATTACTATCGATAAAATGAAAGAATAAAATCTAGAGGAAATAAGATTTGTAAATTGATGTAGGGGGATCCTTAAAGACACACCCAATGAAAAATTGAAAGCAATGGATGTCTGTTAGACAGAGGTACAGAAGTTAGACAGAGATACAAAAGGAGAGAGAAGAAGAAAAAGAAAAGGGAGCACAGATAAAAATAGGGATGCACGCGAGACGAGACAAGACGAGAAATGGAAAAGTCTCGTCTCGTCTCGCAGCCTCAAATGTTGGTCTCGTCTCGCGTCTCGCGCGAGACTTTCTCCCATGGTCTCGCAGTCTCACATATATTCTAGGTCAAAATTTTGCAATGTGTTATTCTATGTCTGTTAATGAATTATGATGTGATATTCTGTCCGAAGGCAGGTATTTGACCTAAAAGTCCCTTGGCAAGGTGAATCCATGGTGGTTTGTCATCGCTTTCCATGGGATGAATATTCATAACATCCTAAGGAGATGAAACCTAGAGTTCAACATGGTATCCGAACTTGTGTCCCTTCCGCTCCAAATTAAAAGAAAAGTTGTGCTGGAATTTGATTGCTGGATCATTAATTTTCGTCAAATTAATAGCATAATTTACAGCAAAACCAGCATAAATTGTTACTGGATCCAACACTGTTTTCCAGCTTAGAGGTCTCCAGCAATATTTTCCAATATGCCATGCGGGCACATTTTTGCCCCGAAAAAAACTCGCCAATGTAATTAGGATATAAAGAATATAACGTTTCCGTATATTTTTTTTTCTGAACTCATTGAACCAAACCCGGATCCTTTTACTATATCTATATGTAAATCTATTATCGCCTATCTCCCTTTACACCAACCACCAAGGAATAACATTACTTGTGTCAACGGACTTGTGGATAACGCAGTGGATATGTTAACAATCGCGAGAATCAAAATATCCAGCAAACTATACTTGATACAAAAAAAGCTTTCTGGACCAATTTCCAGATCATACAGTTGAACTGTGCCAGAGTTGCCAGAATATCAAAACCTGAAAAGTTTTGGTTAACCCGACAGCACTGGTGTCAAGCCACACAGACACAGACCACATGTCTTTTGATCCTGAGCTAAGTAAAATGCTGACCTTACAAGAACGCGGTTTCGTGTAACTTCCTACTTCAACACCTCAGTTGTAGACCGCATTTTATCTCTTTCTGAGAGGCATTCTATCCGGGGAAAAGGAAATGTTGGATCTGACAGACTAGGCGCCAGTGCTAGTGTTACTCAAATGAGAGGTTATTAACTTTTAAAAAAAAAAAGTGTAAGTGAGTCGTTAATGGTGAAGAATTTGTATTTTTGCGGTTTACTGCTCAGGCCTATAATGCTTTTCTGCTTTGTCAAGTTATACGTTCTATTTTATTATCATGTTGTTTACATTTACTTATTAGAATGGTTACGAGAATGGAAACAAATTTAAATGCTTCTAACAGAAAGCTTAGACAATGATAGTGGTAATGACTTCTCGGATTTCGATCAATCTGACTCAGGACATAAGGATTTTTTTTAAGAATAAGCAAGAAAAACTATACTTTAGGTGCTGTAAAAACTGCCTTTTCTTACTTATGATGAATTTTTATCCTTGATTTATCCAATTAAATTACAACTTTTCTATGATGAATGTATTTGTAAAATTTCGTTGTTGTAAACTGAAAAGTAATCGGGGTTTGGTTCGAAATGCATAATTGATTTTCATTATACATATTTAAACTTGATTTATTACCTTGCGTCAATGTCCAGATATAATAATAAAAATTCTACCATAATTTTGGTATTTTTGCATTTTGTATATATAAAAAGACACTAAAATGAACATTTGTACTTCATTTTACAATTTTCCTCTTAAACATAAGAGAACAGGGAATGAATAACAACAATGTTGGGCAATCATTTTTGACAAACACACAAAATCTACTCTGTGACAAACACGCAATGTTAGGAAATCATTTTTGAGAAACATGCAAAGTCTACCCTGTATTGGTAACAGATATTCCTGATGATACCCAAGAATTTATACATGTCAGATTTTTGGCTGACTCGTGGCTGAAACGGTTTTTTTGTTTTCGCAGTACACATCCAGCTTTAGAGAACAACCTCTCCGCAGGGACTGAAGTTGCAGTTACACTAAACAACACTAAACACAGTTACCTAAACTAAACCAGAAAATACTTATTCCATGTAAAAATATCATGTTATTTCTGCGAGCCGGGCCGGAGATAAATTTTTATGAGAGGGGATTTCCCCGCCATCCCCCAACATTAATCGCTAATAGTAATGTGAAAAAGAAAGAAACAACAGAAATATCACATTTCGCAGCAATAGGGAGTCTTATTCGCTTTTCAGACCAAAAACAGAAGTTTATGTATTCGTGCGCGCCAACGTTATGTGTTTGTGTCGCAAAATAAAGTCCTAAATCGATGCTGTAATAAAATTCCAATTTACAGAGCTTTTCTTTTTAAATGATGTTTAGAAACTAAAGAAGGCTTTAATTCTGAAAATCAACCTTGAATAATAATAAATCTCATAAAATGTCTATTTGCTCCAATCACTTTTTTGTTTTTGGAGGCATTAACGCTCAAGTTAGAAAACTCAATAAATGTAAAATCACTAAATATACAATTAAATGTAATTCATAAATATTGCAAGACTGCGAGAAGTCTCGCGAGACTTCTCGTGCGAGACTTAACCGAGTCTCGTCTCGCGTCTCGCATAAAATTTTCACTCTCGTCTCGCGTGCATCCCTAGATAAAAATATGGAATTTAAACGTAACAAGAAAAGAACCTAACATTATAAAGTTCCGTTTCCAGAAATCGAACAGTAATATAGAAGTAACGTTTGTTTTTATACTTTTTAATACTGGAATCTCCTGATTTCAGATGTGACACGTATGGTGATACTAAAAGAAACGAAAACATTTTGCTTAAGAGAAAGAGCCGACAATAGAGAGCTTTTCAATGAACATTCTTCAAAACTTCGCCGACCTGAGTACAAAATTAAAATACAAAATTATTTTATATTTTGATAATTCCTTTGTTTTATCCATAATAGATATTTAGGACTACCCTATACAATACTGCAGTAATACATAATCTAGCCTCTGTCAATCAGAAAAGAACAGAATCTGCGGGCTAACAATACATGGCGAGACCGCCTACATATACTTCAGCCTCAATTGCAAACACTAACGTCACGTCACTGTTCTAATAAAATTTTTCCTACTACCATCCAGGCTTTAAAAAATGTTCAGTGATGGGTCTAAATCAAAATGTGAGGAGGCTGCATTGGGACACTATTTTGGTATATTGACTGTAACAATTAGTGCTGTCGAATTTTTGTGACATTTGCAGTTTTCGGTTTTTGAGAAAAACGGTTTTCTGAAAACCGAAAACCGCAAATGCGGTTTTGGAAACCGAAACCGCAAAAGCGGTTTTCAAAACCGAAACCGCAAATGCGGTTTTCAAAACAGAAACCGCAAATGCTGTTTTTAAAAGCGAAACCGCAAAAGGCGATTTTCGAAACCGAAACCGCAAAAGCTCTTTTCAAAAGCGAAAGCCGCCCGATAGCCTGTTTACGGTTTTATAAGGGAAACCATGTTTGTCATTTTCAAAGCACCGGGTTCGATCCCAGCCTCCGCCAAGTGAACTTTGTGGTGGACAAACACCGTGCTCGTGGGTTTTCTCGGGGTTCTCCCGTTTCCTCCCACTTTCTTCATTCCACCATTTCACTCATCTCTCATAATCACCGTCTCCTTTAGCCTAACCGGCATAACCGTGGGACGTAAAACTCAAAGATTTCATTTCATTTTCAAAGCAGATACAATGCTGTTTTTATTTACACCTTTTAACAATTGTGAAAGCATCTATCAATCGAGACAATTGTATTGATTTATATGGGTGTTTTAACTTTTCTCTATTTGCTCCAAGATTATTATGGTAATATGTGCAGCACTGTGCGAAAGGGATAGTTCGATGGTTGTACAAGTCACAGCTAAATTAGGGTTGCCATATTTTAAAATCAGAAAAATGAGGGGTTCTAAACCGTAAGTACTGATGTGAACTTGCGTGTTACAAATACTGACCTGGGATCATCCTTAGCACTTTTTTTTTTTTAGTTATTTCTTTGATGACACTTCCAATGCACTTTTCGGCTGCAGGGAAGGAAACTGGACTCCACCTGATTTTCATATACCGATATTTTGTAAATTAGACCACGAGGAACACGAATCTGAAGGAATTTTGACATTCCGAATTTCGGAACTCGAGATATTGCAGCATAAAGTGGCCAGGGAAGCAAAAAGGACCCTATTTGATTTTTATATATTTTGTAAACATGACCAAAATTAGCAATAATCTGAAGGAATTTTGACATTCTGACTTCCCGAACTCGATATACTAGAACTTATAAAGTAGTTTTATATAGTATGTATAAAAGTAACGAAGAAAGTTCTGTCGCTTTTTGACCTATCACTTTAGAGCATCGATATGTCACCTAAGACGTACCTGGAAGATCAAAAATAGTACCCATCAGTATCAAAGATCTTCTGCCAACGTTCGGGATGGGCATGGGTTCCTTCGCGGTAGAACTTGGTTTGCCCTGAAGCGAAGAAGGTATCAAGTCCATTTTGCACTTCTACTACGGAGTTGAACTGGAGTCGTCTAAGGTGAGTGTCCAAGGAATGGAACATGTGATAATCGGACGGTCCAATGTACGGGCAGTATGGCGGATGCAATAGTGTTTTCCATCCAAGGCGCAGGATGGTGTTCCGGGTCATTCTAACCATGTGGGGCATAGCGTTGTCCCTTAACGGGAGAACCCCTTAGCGATTGAGAAGTGCTGGCTCCAGGGTTTTGAGTTTTTCTTGAACATGGCTTAACTGCTGACAGTAGACAGTTGCATTGATGTTCTGCTCTGACCAACCGGTAGCAGTTCCCGATGCACGATGTCGCGAGCAGTCCACCAAACACACAGAAGGACTTTCTGCTGCATTGCTGTTTTCAGCTGTTTTGGAACAGGTTCATGGGATTTTAACCAACGATGACGACGCCGTAGAGCTTCGTACAGGACCCACTTCTCATCACATGTCAACATCCTGTCCAGAAATGGCTTCTTCCTCAGACGACACAGCAAAGAAACATAGGTGTCTGCGGCCCGGAGACAAATCATATGGGACTCATATACTCAACTTGTAGTGCTTCCCAAGTTGTTGGAGGTGCTGCCGAATGGTTTCTCCACTCACATTGAATGTTAGCCCCAGTTCCTCACATGTCTATTCACTGTTCGGCTCAATTGCTACCTGAAAATCTTCATTTTGTACATGTGTTGGTCTTCCGGCACGTGTGGTGTGTCTTTCGTGAGTGTTTTGTCACCGTCCTTAAACTTGCTAAACCGCCCTTGCACTGTCTGCGTAATCACGACACCCTCATGAAAGGCCTGAGATATCTTCCGCCACGCTGCAGTGGCGTTTGACCCGACCCCAGTTTGAACTCGTACAACATACACGCCCTTATGACGCTCTGTGGAGGTTCCATATTCACTCCGTCGTTACACAAGTTCACGTTGCCACAACCACAACCAGGTAGAATGTTGGATATACCCACACTAACAACTGACCTTCGCCTTATCTCCATTCGCATTCAACTCACGGTGTGAGGGCCAATTGAACACAGACCTCCAGAACTTTCTTGGTTACCTTTATATATCTCACATGTTTCGTATATAGAATATTGTGTTTTATGATATAAATACATAGCGTCTATATTAAGCTTTAAGTTTTAATATCTCGAGTTCCGGAAGTCGGAATGTCAAAATTCCTTCAGATTCGTGTTCCTCGTGATCTAGTTTACAAAATATATAAAAATCAGGCGGAGTCCGGTTTACTTCCGTGGTCACTTTATGTTCGAATATCTCGAGTTCCGAAACTCGGAATGTCAAAATTCCTTCAGATTATTGCTCATTTTGGTCTAATTTACAATATATATAAAAAATCAGTTGGGGTCCAGTTTGCTTCTCTGATCACTTTATGATCGAATATCTCGAGTTCCGAAATTCGGAATGTCAAAATTCCTTCAGATTCGTGTTCCTCGTGGTCTAGTTTAAAAAATATATAAAAATAAGATGAGGTCCAGTTTGCTTTCCTGCATCCTACTTTTCAAACGAAACAGTTTTCCAGAGTGTATATTTTGCTTCAAACTGAGTTCTGCCCTGGCTAACAAACGTAAATTCGCTTCTATAAGAGTCTTTAAAGTTACACTTGTCGTTCGGCATTCTTGTAGCTTATGAAGGCATGAATAATTCAAATATTTCTATGTTTGTCACAACATCTACAAACGCATATTCATTTCTATAGAACCTCCAATACATTACGTTAAAAACACATTAACTACACAAAGAAAACCATTGTGCATTAGAGTAGATCTCTTATTAGCAAATGGCCCTGCACACGCGCACTGCTCAGATAGCCCAGAGCCTGAGCCTGAGCGCGAGTCCAAATTTAACTCAATCGCGATTGAGATTGTCAGATGTGGAGCGGTTTACGTTGAATATATCAACACTTGATCAACTAAGTCGTCTTACAAGGAGAAGGCAAACTTTGGTAAGTGAACTTCTGGGTCATTTTTTGCGAGGTGGTAGTGCACATTTAAAGAGTTAATGTTACAAACCGGGAGAGTGCAATGGGCAAAAATGACGGAGAAAAAACGTCTTAAAGTTTTCTACTTGACGCACATATCGTACGACGCGCAAATTTATCAAGTGACGGCGTGGCAGAGTGAGAAGAATCAGCGACTCAAGTGCAAAGGGTCCCGGGTTCGAGTCAAAACTTTTTTTTTTTTTGTTTTTTGCTTCAACTAATAAAGTAGGTATTTGTAACTATAAGTAAAATATTAATTCACCATATGTTTATAATGATTAAAACAATAGAAATTTTCAATCACTTGTATATTCTTTTGATGTTCCATGTTAACTAGGAACAAAATTTGATCTCTTCCGTAAATATTATTGTTACTGCAGTCGTTGTGTAAAAAAATGTTCTTGAAGCTTCGTGTCTACATCTGTTGACAGTGTGAGAATTACAAGGGGAATGAGGGGGAAATCTGCTTTGGCTATAGCAACATCTAGAATTAGCAAAGGGAAATTCCCCCCTCAGCTCCTTTGTAAATCGCACACTGTCAACAGATGTAGACACGAAGCGTCAAGAACATTTATTACACGACTGTCGCCAAGGGCGCCGATCATGGGGGCCCGTCTCCCCAAGCTCATGTGGGTCCCATGTATTTTTATGAATATATATTTTCATATGTATTTTTATCGTTACATGTATTGTTGTATGTATTTTTTATGAATAGGCCCCCCAAATTTACAGAGAAATCGGCGCCGTTGACTTCGTAACCATAATACAACTCGTGAGATAGTATATTTACGGAATAGATTAAATTTTCTTGCAAGTTAACATGGAACATTGAAAGATTTTACAAGTGATTTTAAAATTTCTATTGTTTTATTCATTATAAACATATGGTGAATTCATATTTTATTTATAGTTACAAATGGTTACTTTATTAGTTGAAGCAAAAAACAAAACAAGGATTGACTCGAACGGGAATCGAACCCGGGACCCTTTTGCATATGTGTTGCAGACTTCACTCTCTCTGCCACGCCGTCACTTGACAAATTTGCACGTCGAACAGTATATGTGGCGAGTAGAAAACTTTTGAAGACGGTTTTTCTCCCTTATTTTTGCCCATTGCGCTCTCCCAGTTTGTAATATTAACTCTTTAAATGTGCATTACCTCTTCGCAAAAAATGGATCCGAAGTTCACTTACCAAAGTCTGCCTTCTCCTTGTTAGATTTTTCTCCAATCCCAAAAAGCGGGTGGTTTTTCGTGATTAAGATATGTTTAAGTGGAAGACGAATATAGAACCTGAAAATCGGGTGGTACCCGCTAAAATTGGGTAATAAGTCAACACTAAGATAATAGAAAATAAGGTATATCCCTATTTAAGATCATGTGGGGGCTCAGAGATAGAGCGTTCACCTCCGGTACTTGGGGTCCCTGGTTCGATCCCAGCTCGCGCCGTGTAGACTTTGTGGTGGACAAACATTGTGCTCGTGAGTTTTCTCGGGGTTCTCCCGTTTCCTCCCGCTTTCTTCATTCCACTATTTCACTCATCTCTCATCATCACTGTCTCCTTTAGCCTAACCGGCATAACCGTGGGACGTAAAACTTAAAGATTTCATTTCATTTCCTATTTAAGATCACTACACATGCAACTCATGAAATTCAATTTGAAATCTCATCCACTTAAACTGAGATCTTTTATATTATTATTACCCCTTGTTTTTAAAAATAGTACTGCCACTCTTTCTTTTTTTAACATAAAAGCACCACCTCCCTTTCTTAAAAAAAGAAAAAAAAGAAAAGAAAAGAAAGAAAGAAAATCTCAATCGCAATACACAATTTTATTATTGATTTCTTGCCGCTCCAATAAATGTGAATGTCGTGGTTTTGCATGTGTTGACTGGTTTCTTATCGCAAGTCCCAGGCACCTACAATAGTTTATACGTGAAGGAAACACCGATCATGTTTTATTCTGTATCTTTTTACTTCCCAATAAACGATAGCCGTGCCTCTTTGTGAGAAATTGCAACTCATTTTTTTTATTCTGCCAATTGTAAATCAACAATAATTTCCTTACACTTTAAGACATTTTAAGAAAATATACCTTCTTTTCCCTCTGCAAATTTTGAGCATTTTTTTTCCTACGCCGAGGGAAATTTCCCTCAATCTGGCAGCTGTGAGCCGAAGTGGGAAAAGATTCTTGCTGTTTTCCCGTCGTTACTTGATATTAGTGCTGTCGAATTTTTGTGACATTTGCGGTTTTCAAAACCGAAACCGCAAAAGCGGTTTTCATTGCGGTTTTGGAAACCGAAACCGTAAATGCGGGTTTCAAAACCGAAACCTTCAAAAGCGGTTTCAAAACCGAAACCGCAAATGCGGTTTTCAAAACCGACATTTCGGTTTTATGAAATTTCACTTTTTCAAAAACCGGTTTTCGGTTTTTTCAAAAAACGATTTCGACAGCACTAGAAACAATTTAATTTCTCTTTGCTTCGGGGCAGCAAAAGCCTCCTGAAATTCTGCCTAGAAGAAACACTGCTATCGCCTGACTTTATATTTCTTCTTTGTGAACTTTGTTTTGTGAATCAGTCTCTTCATCTTGCAAGCTGCTGTGACTCACTCACCCTACCAATTGAGTCAAGTGCTATCAAATGGAGGAATTCGTAACCATTACGAAAGCTAACTATTCTAAGGCCACCATAACCTGAGCTCTGACAGATCTAACATCGTGTAAGTTTACGACAGTGTTGCGGACTGTCATAGCAAGAAGAATCAAAGCGACCACTTGACAGAACGATGAAGGAATCGAATTACTTTCTCACTGAGTGAATCAGATTATAAGTTGAATTATTTACAAACGAGATTTTTAAAATAATAATTCTAATTCACTTTACTCCAACATTCCAGCACAACGTAGTTATGCTAGGCCTAACGTTATTGCCACAATAATGAATGTTTTTTTTTTTTTTTCACTTATTGACACAACTCTGTCCTTTTGACAAGTTTGCTACCGGTACGTAAATAGAAGTAGGGTTACATGAAACAACAACCGGTCCACCTCCCTGTCGCCGCAGGGAGTAGGTTTTCGTGGAATTGAAAGCGAAGAGGGTAGTGAGTCTGTACGGCTCTTCTAAAGTTCAAGGTCAATGAACCGTGATTTGGAATGTCAGGCTGAAATTAGTAGAATTTCTAAAGGTCTTTGTAGGAAATTTGTTAACATCAGAAAGAAAGTACATAGTCTATATATTACAGAGACCGTTATAATGAGCTTTTCATAAGGACTAATTTAGAAATTGAGTAGTTGGAAAGTAACGAACATGATCCAACTATGTTTGTCTTTTCGTAGAAGACATTTTTTCACCAATATGTGAAGGGTGAGGATAGGTTTAGACCACAAAAATACATTTGGAAACACTAGGTTGTTTCCATGGTAACAGAACAGTGTTGTTGCATTTATACCTACTCATTACTTTGAAAGTTTTTGTGTTGTTAGGTTGTTTTGATTTTTTGTGCTATCATCTCAGTGCATTGGTGCGAATATTGTGGTGTAATCGTTGTTATTTTCATTCATCAGTGGAACATAGTTTGTATTCGTATTATTCACATAGACTTAAAATATAAATTTAGTATGTGTATGTGTGTGTGTTTGTGTTTATAAACACAATGCCTGAAGTGCGTAAGAAGTGCGGAAAGGGGGGTGCCCTTGACAAGTTAGGCACGGGAATTTGTATTTAATCTTAGGGAATATTTCGAAAAAGAACGTAACGACGGTCTTTATTGCCATTGAATAAAGTGATTGAACGAGTAGATTCAGCTTTATACATTAGTTCTACAACTGTGAAAAGAATCACAAAAGAGAAGTGCTCGAAAGACCTCGCTGAACCAACGGAAACTTTATCAACCCTAGGAAAAAAGCGGAGGATTTCTACAGTGAACGAAATTAAATTGTCCACAATTGGAAGCCATTCTCTAACGTAAGCAGTTTTCAATTTTTTTTTTTTTTAAAAAAAGATATATCATTATGGATCTTACGCAGAGTCGTTCTGACGCGTGTTTAGTGTCATACTAAAGAGTTGAGTTGATTTTGAGTTTAACGTCTCTTTCAGCAGCGAGGCTATATGAAAAATGGGCCTACTGATTAACGTGGAATCCTAACCACATGAGCCCCCGCCGGAAATTGAACCGGGGACTCCCATGCCAAAGGCGTACGCTAACCGCTTAGCCACGAAGAAGCTCATACTAAAGAGTTCGACTAACATAAGTTTCCATGCAGTAGTCAAGCATTTAGTATGACGCTAAACATACGTCAAAACGACTCTGCATAAGGGCCTATGTGTTTAGAAGTAACGATTGTTTTCTTTACGATTTAGTAAACTATCTTAACGCAATACTACTTTGTTTGTTTCTTTTGACTAATACCTTCGTCAGGCATAATGTTAAATAATATTTTTGTTGTAATACATACATTAGGTGATTCTTTTCCCACAAAATGTACCCCTTGTTATATTGCATTGTTACAGAAGCTAAATGTGGCAACCGCGCTTGATCGCACGTGAGAGTTGTCAGAGCTCTTCTTAGCGAGGCCTTACTCTAGTAGCGGTTGCCGAAATGATGCAACTGGTAGTGTGCAATACGAGAACATAGCAGCGGTACAGGTATAAATTCACTTTCCCACGTTATAGAGCTCCCTTCCTCCGGATAAAGTTTGATATTAAGTACAATTTCTAGAACAGTGCGGCGTGTTTTTAAAAAAGGCCGTCTGTAATTCTGCAGCAACAACAAGCATGAAAGGAACAGTGAATCCGCATTGAGTTGAAAATGCTACTACTTTTGTTGCACAATCTATGGCAAAAGTTGCAATGCATAAAAAGGCTCTAAAGAGCGTAGGCAGGCGACTGCAACAATTGGTTAAGATTTTTCATTGTTTTAATACCATTTGTATAAAGTTTGGTAAGCTCTCGAGTATGTTGTTGGTGTAACCTGTTCAGTTGTTGTCATATGGTGGATTACACAACAAACACTACTGTACAACCAGAGGCCTCTTTCTCAAAACTACTAGTCTTATAATATTAGTGTATTTTGTTAAAATTAAATATTGTATCACGATAAATTAGAAGTATGAGTATTACTATATAGAAATGACTTTTTTTTTATTATCCTAGAATTTCTATTTCATGATATTTTACGACTTGTGAAAAATATATTACGAAACTTGATGCTTTCAGATATTGACCCCAGATGCCTCACATTACACAGTTCCGTCAAACACGAAGGAAGAAATCATTTTCTTTCTTCCTTTTTCATTGTGAAATAATATATTTCATTCTAATTATTCATTCTGTAATTATTAGTATTTTATATTTATTTATTTGAATTACAAGAGCAACACATATTTGTCTGTAGCTTCGCATACTTCCTTTCTCAGTAACACTTAAGAAGTAATTCGATATAAAATGTAATACAGGAGTATTAATTCATTCTCGGAATGCTTGCAAATAATAATAATAACAATAATAAACATACATTAGATATTATTAAATTCCAAAGTTGTAAAATACATTAAGAAAGTATTGTATTTTTCCTTAATAATAATTTGTATATAAATATCAAAGCAAATAATTCTTTGAAAAATCCGCTGTGGAGTCCTTTCGCCCTTGAAACAATATGTGTCAGTTCTTCTTCTGTAAGAAGCAGAAGAAATTCCTCCCACATTGCTCGTGTACATCGCGTGTTTGCACAGCTTTTCTATTCCATTCCTTTTTATTTCCACCTGCCACAGGGAATTGGCGAGCAAAATGTCTTTTTTTTTTTTTTTTTTTTTGCTACTGTAAAAATGCTAGGATATTTTGCGTAAGGGCAAGCGTTTAAAGAATTGTTCTGTGAGACAGGCAAAAGCTACAAAGAGCCAACCCAGAACACATAAACAGAGGGTAACATCAAGCACTGTGACTTGCTATATTGGCAAATCTATCATGGACATCCATCATTGTTGAAAACTCCATTAAAAAATATTCGGTCATTTCTCATTGTACGTAAGAATAAATGCCCACAATTGTTTGTTTTTTGAACATTTTTTCTGATTACTTAGGAAAGCACTTGGCTTTGTGGTCCCTGGTCTTTTGTGAAGTTCGGTGAGGCAAACTCATAAGATCATTCCGATAATATTTTGTTCTTACATGATGGTCGACGTGCTCATACCTGTGTGTTTATCCGACGGTATTCGGATATGCTATCAGGAACAATGGATCTCTAGTAGCACATATATGTGGGCCAATATTGGGAAATTGGAAAGCTCCGATATGTTCTCATATCGTTTCACAGATAAACCCGGGATGGGATGGTAAACATTTTTGGTGGGATAGCCCATATGGGCCAATATCGGATTCCAGATGTATTGGTAGGATGCCCAGATATATCGATACGGGTAAATAGCAAATATCTAGATATATCAATATGGTTAAATATCAAATGCCCTATGAATCGATATGTATTTCTCAAAATGTCCTAGGTTTGTCGTTGTTTGAAATATTTTAGAAAGGCATGCTTAAAAATCGAAAAATCATATTTTTCAGCCATTCATACTCTTTAAGATAAAAAAGACTTCCACTTCCTATCAATGCAACATGATGCTTATTATTTTCATATACAACTTAACCACGCAAACAAGCGTTTTTATAGTGATTTTGATGCACGTTGTTGCATACTCCCAAGTACACTAGACGTAACAAAATCCCTAATAAAACGTTTCAGTGGTTGATATATGCATGGAAATAAGTATAGGGTTACTTAGTAGGAAGTCGAAATGAGTTTTCTTTATTTCAAGAGAAATATATGACAAAAAATTTCATTCTTCGATTTTTAAGCAAGCATTTCTGAAATATTTCAGGTATTCATTACATTTCGAGTGTACTTGGGAGGAAACTATCCACATATGTTCATTGGAGATAAATCACAGACAATGTCTTATCGTCAGACAATTTGTTTCTTAAATTGTATTTTTTAAGCTGAAAAGAAGTAAAATTTTTCGTACACGTATTAATAAAACTTACATGATCAAAGCATCAGACACGTTATTGATTAAGACAAAGATACAGTGCCGAAACTATTACGTAACTGTTTTAAATATATTCAATGCTTGGGTCAGTGTGAGTTTTATGAATACATGTAGAAATTCTAGTACTGCATATTGGTGTACTCAAGGGGGGTGGCTTTAATCCGCTCTTATATATATATATATATATATATATATATATATATATATATATATATATATATCAGCGGCGTAGCGTAAGAGAACGCCGGTATGCCCGGCATCCCCTGTTAATAAGAAAAAGTACGTATTTCATTATATTTAAATTGTTTGCCTGTAATTATCACAATTATTTCCACTGCAATCTTCTGGCGCGCTCTCTCGACTTACTTTGACAAGAGGAGCCTACGCATGCGCGTCGCTCAGATGCACATTTTCTGTCTTTCCTCCTGTCGTATGCTATTTTCCTCGGGCTTCCAGGCCTACTGAAAGCATCGGGGTTTTCGTCTGCTTTCTGTTGAATGCGCATGCGCAATACTTCCCTTCTCACTCCTCTTCATCCCTTGCAACCCTACATTAGCTTTAGATATACGCTGGCATATTCAAGTATTTCCAACTGTATATACAGTGAAACCTGTCTTTAGCGGAATCGAGCGGGACTTGCAAAAATTTCCGTTAAAGTCAGGTTTCCGCTTAGTGGAGGTAGACCTTTCCTGTTTTTTTAATACATGCTTATAAAGGGGCATACTGAGAAAATATATTGCTGTACGTACATTGTTCGATTACAGTGCTTCTTTCTTCTACGAATAAATACACAAAAAAATTAAAATGAATACCTATACTATGCACACGTTTTCTTTATTTTTCTAATAGCCAAGCAGGGTTTTCTGTGTACATTGCTGCTTGGCTGCTTGACTTTCCGCATACACTTTAGCCTCAGAAATTATACTAAGTGAATCAGAATTATTTTTCCGTAATGCAAATTTTTGCAGTTCCTTTAAACTTCTGAAAGCATCTTGATATGTATTTATTCTACACTTTTCTTCGAACTCGGTATCGTATTTCTCTTCTTCTTGTATCTCGTTTTCTTCTTTCCGACATTCCGTATGATTCTTGATTAAGTTGCGAGGATTAAGGACAATTTGTGGGGGTGAATATGAGTAGTGTTCGGGGAAGGTCTACACTGTCCACAAATATTTAACAAAAGAACGAACATTTTATCGCAGACAGTATAATGTATTCCTATATGTCTCACAAAATGTCTAAACATCTTCTAAACGTTGTAGTCCGGGACTCAGAATTTTCCGTTAAATGTTTATTTTTCTTTCCGTTGTCCGCGTAACACAGTTTCCGCTTAAGTTTTTTCTCCAAAATTCATGGGACCGTGAAATATTTCCGTTTAAGATAGTTTTCCGTTTAATAAAGGGTCCGTTGAAGACAGGTTTTACTGTATTTTGAACTAAGCTATAGTTTCTGAACAGAACGTACGAGCCCTAATATAAAGGATATAGAACAAAACGGAAATGGTTAGTTCAACGCATTTTTGAAGCATGCCGGTTATGTAAATAATAGTATTAAAATAGTTATGCCTTAATCGTAACTAAATGCATCGTAATTGTAATCTTCATCGTAAAGGAGCTCACAGACACAGGCATAAATTTAAAGCATTCTGTAGAATTACGGTCACCGATCTGGTAGGACAAGAGAGCCGTCACTCGCAAAGATTGTGCCAGAGCCCTTCAGTCACTGACACAAATCTCGGGGACATAATGGGAACATGTCCCCTACAATCTTGTCCATCCCCCCCCCTAATAATCCGATTTGAGATTGTGATGATGATGATTTCTATCCAACTGCCACAAAGGAAACTGATGCCCTTTGACTTGTTTCATTTTTAAAAAAGAATCGTATTCTTTAATATTTCATTGTCATTAATTATTAGTAGCCTATTTTCAACTATTTGTTTAATTCCTGTAACAATTCCTATAATGCTATTATGGTAATCATAATTTTGCTCAGATAAGAGTATTGTGCGCCAAATATAGGCCTGATTGATTTTCTTTCATAGTTTTGGGGAAGTCATTATTCGTATTGTTATAAAACAAATGTCCTAAAATTTTAATGTGAATCATTGTGGATGCGTAAGTAGAAACATGACAATTATTATTATGTATATATTTAAATTTCAGAATGTGCTCACGGCACTGAGTTGTAATAATGATATGTACCACTATTTCATCTACATCATTTGGTATATAATATACGAGTACAACAGGTTTACCTCAGAAATCTGATTCATCTACTGTAATATGAGTCTCTTCTCCCCTCCCCCCACAATAAGCCTTAAAATGTGCCTTCCTGCCGATGTTATAGACAACTCTGCTCCCCTAATCTTCCACAGCATTTTTTTCAACTTCATAAATATTTTGAACATCGTTAAAAAAAGGAAAGGATTATGGGAACAGTCTTACCCATCCCACGAACGTTGAAGACAGATTTGCGCCCTTGACTTCAGTATCTGGATACAGAAACAGGCCCCCAGAGTTGGTTTAAGTGCTTTACATTTACATCTTCAAATGATATATACACTCAGGCCTATATTCACGAACGGGCGTCTGAGTTCCGGACCCAAGATGACAAATTTCTAGGGGCGATTTTTTTTTGGGGGGGGAGAACGAGATTGACGTGTGGTATGTGGAGAAAAAAGCCGCCAACAAGAAAGAAATGAAGGGAACAATACTGGACAATGTTCAGACAAAAGTGGAGCCTAGTTTTCTCGTCACAATGGTAGTGGCAAGAAGGAGCTGAGACAATTGGTTATTAAATTCTAACGTAATCCACGCATTCGCTTCTCTATGCCCCACTAGACCTCCAATTAGGGGGGCTTCCTCCTAAATTTTGTATAACCCTATATTTTCATTCGGAATAGCTATGTATTGCTGCTTGCAGTAGTACTATATCGCAGAAATGACTAACTTTGGCATCCCCCTTTCGGAATATCATGCTACGCTACTGATATATATATATATATATATATATATATATATATATATATATATATATATATATATATATATATATAGTTCTTTATATAAGGTAATTTCGTATTGTGATAGACACACCCGCGAAATGTATTCTATCTGGCCGTAAACATGCATTAGTGAAATAGCAGCTCCCTACGAGAACGCAACCCCTGCCGATTTGACGACAAAGTCTTGAAATGACGTTTCCGTATTATAATTTAATTTAGAATGTGCAACCGTGATAAAGGAGAAACCAAAAGAGACAGAGATACGAAACTTTGCACGAAGCAACTAGGGAAAGGATGACATCTGCCCTTGTATTGATGAATATTACCGGATGAACAGTGTTGCCAATCCAAGAGAAAGCTATGTTTCTGTAAATCGAATGACCTAAATTGGATATCATCATTGGAAGCTACAATGAAAATAAAGACAAAATAGATGGTAAACATAAAAGGTGAAACATGTGTTGAATGCAAATGCCTTTGGCGTACGCAGCGTTGCCATCTCTTACAAATCACACTTCTCAGTTTTAAAAAGATACCAAATGTCTCAGTCAGTACGTGACTTATAGATCTCACATTACCACAGTATTGCTCCTCATGCTCTACCACCTTGCATTATAGGTTTTAAGCTATTGCACTAGTAACTTTTTCCGAGTTATTGTACCTTTTTCCAACTTCTCTCTTCTGTTGATGGCAACATTATTCAACGAACCCTTTTAAACTTGGAATCAACGTAGACAGTTCTTCCCAGTATTTAATTTAAGCTGTACAAAACATTAGTATCTCACCCCCTGTATGCGCTAAAGGCATTTGCATTTAACACATGTTTCACGTTATTTCTTAAAGTTTGCAACTCTGATCTTCGTTTACCATCTCTTTTATCTTTATTTTCATTGTTGTTTTCAATGTTAATATCAAATTTAGGTCATTTGATTTACAAAACATAACTTTCTCTTGGGTTGACAACACTGTTCATCCGGTGATGTTTGTCAATACACGACAGGTGTCTTCCTTTCTCTAGTTGCTTCGTGCAAAGTTTCGTTTCTCTGTCTCTTTTAGTTTATCCGTTATCACGATTGGACATTCTAAATTATAATATGGAAACGTCATTTCATGACAGCGAGCTGCTATTTCACTAATGCGTGTTTACGGCCACATATAATACATTTCACGAGTGTGCGTATTGTAATACGAAATTATCTACAGGGCCGTATTTAGGGGGTGCAAAGGTGCACGTGCACCACCCCCTTCGTTGCAAATATACACTACCTAAAGTGAGAAGCTAACAGTGAGTTTTGCAATATCAATAGTTTAAGTTAATTTTCTGAAGGAAAATAATTCATCGAGAGCAAACACAGCATTTCCAAACGAATTCCTCATTCACGTCACAGATATCTAAAGACATTTAAAAAAACTGAAATTTAATTCAAATGCGCTGGTAGTTATTGGTGCCCCCACTCAGAGAATCCTGGATCCGGCCATTTATATATATATATTAGTGTGGTCCTTAATTTTTGATTTCCGAATTTCTTTGGACGAGCCCCCTCAAATGGTTCCATGTGGAACTAAATTAAGCCAGGAGAAAAATTAGCTCCATTGAATAATATGAAATGGTGCCTTAAGCGACCTAAAGTTTTGAATCCGATTACAATACATTGTATACGGGAAAAATCTGGAATAAACTCTTATAACTTAGAAACGCCTTAAGGGAATGCGAAGATACCCTGGATAATGTGACTAGAGGAAGAGACACACCTAATTTTGTATAGTACTGGCATGGCGACCATCTTGAAGTCCGCCATCTTGGATTCAGGATAAAATCTTTAAATAGGAAGAGGGTCATGTGACATATCATTTTGAGGTAGCGTTTCACCAGAAGCACAAATATGGCACTATTTTAAAGATAGATTTAATCGTGTAAGAATTATTACTTGTGAAAAGATTTCTCCTTTTCACAGGTCGTATCACAGGTAATAATTCTTACACTACTAAACGTATCCTTCAAATAGTGCCAGATTTGTGCTTCTGGTACTATTATTTAATCATATATTAAACTTAGTAAATACCATAACGATGATAATTGTACTAATGCATCTAATTATTGGACTAACATATTTATTTCTGTCATAGTCAATACAATGTAATTACTTCCTACTTAATTTGGTTTCTTAGTTGGTCAATATATGGCAGTATCAAATACTGTGTTTATACTTTGTAAGTTCTTTTCTAGTGTTTAAAGTGTAAATGCATAAATATAGAAAATATTTTAATTATAATTTTGTAGGCAAAATGTTTTGTTTGCTTGCAGTATTTTTGCTGCGTGACATTCGATTTTTAATATTAAATTGAAGCTCATCAAAATATTTTATATCAATTTGAGTATTTGTAAGCTACAACTTCTATTTTACACTATTCCATAACAGCCTGCAACTTTCTGCCGTTCTTCTCATCCATAGTCTTTATATATCTCTGGCCACAGAGAAGGCATAACCTTCTGCGGCCCGCCCATCTTTTATGGGAATGAATGACATGTGAAAGGTTGAACTCTGGCCACAGAAAAGGTATTGCCTTCTACGGCCCACCCATCCTCGGATGGGAATGAAAGTCTTGTTTAAAAAAAGGTTATTTTAGTTCACATGTCAGGGTTAACAGTTGAATATTTCAGTTTTCTAGCGAGTTTTAATGGAAAAATGTAAACTGCGGATACAACCATGTGTCGAAAAGGAATTTATTTAGTTGGTAGTGCCAATGAACAGAATCTGGGAAGTAAATTGCCATCAAACAAGCAAGTGTTAAACGTCTTTTTCTACAACTTGAGAACGGTAAATCTGACGGTGAGAGAAAGTGCATGATTAGCTGTTAAAGAAACAGGTATTTTGGTAAAAGACGAGGATTCTGGTAAAGGATACCCAACACAGTGTTGACAAAGTGATTGTATTGTATGAGAAATGGTGAGCACTACAGAAGAACAATAAAAGGTCGAATGAAGTGCAAGGGCACAAAGAAGCCTTCTTAAAGATCTTGTCTGGTTTATTTGATATAGCACACGCTAATGCTCTAGGTATTATTGAAATCAACAAAGATAGTTTCTTTTGTCTCAAAGACAGAAGGGACGCCCTGGTAATATACTTGGTAAACACATGAGTTTGGCGCGAAAAGAACAAAAGGGATATGTACGGCTTCAAAAGAAAGAGAAACGCAAAAGAAAATTCACTTCTGAAAATGATTTGTTTGAACTTTATACACCAAAAGACATGGAGGTAAGCACTTCAAATAAAGAAGAGGAAAACCGAGATGAGAACGTTAGAGAAAATTTGTAAATGGATGCGTGTGTGCCCAGACCCTCTAAGAGATGTAAAAGGGGAAAAACTAATTTTAGTACTTCAAGACTGATTGCTGTTCTTGGTAGATACAAGGTCACTGATAAATTTTAACAGTGACGGCAGAAGCATCAACTTATTTGTAGTTCATATAGCGAAACAAAGATTTAGCTTTCTCTAGCACTTGCTTTCAGTTTATGTAAGAAAACTTCCAAAGTTCCTACAAATCTGTTATCCATAACTACAATAAAATAACATTACATCGAAGCATTTCGTTTTTCACACGTGTTAACTCTTACATGATTATAGGTAAATTGAATATAATGCTAGATTTGTGCTTCTGGTGAAACGGTACCTCAAAACGATATGTCACATGACCCTCTTCCTTTTCTGAAAACTTTTACCTGAATTCAAGATAGCGGACTTCAAGATGGCCGCCATGATAATGCTATACAAGAGTAGATTGTTCTCTTTTTCTAGTTTCATTATCCAATATATATCTTCCCATTTCCTTAAGCCAACCCCGCCGTGGCCGGTCCCAAGCCCGTGCTGAGAAAGGGGGAGGGACCCTCTGTGTATGACCTGGTCACATGCCTTGTGGTGGCTCGGTAACCCACAGGGGGAGATAGGGTTTCGGGAGCAGTGTGGAAACACGCTTAACTCTTGTCTATCCTGTGCTAAAAGCTGGCAACGATTATTTAGTTGTTGGTGCAAATCAGGATAACAACCTACCGGCGGAGGTGAGGCTTTGGCTATCCTCCGAAATGGGCGACTAACTCGTGCCTTTGGATCTGGGAGAGTGCGTGTGACCTCATCACGTCCTCAGTGAGTAGATAATCTCGACTGCCGTACCTACCGGCGGAGGTGAGCCCGCGGGTATCCTCCGAAATGGGCAACTAGGCCGTGCCCTTGGGTCCGGGAGATAAGGCTACGTGGTGCCCCAACACGTATGAAAGAGTGGGTAGCTGGTGTGTCCAAGAGTGTGGGCGGATCCAGTGCCCTACCTGGAGGATGATCTAGGTTGTCTTCAAAGAGAGTGTTGTGCGTTCTCTTGGGTCCGGGATGAGATACTTAGTATCCTAACGCATCTCGTACCTCAGGAGTTCTGAAGAAGTGGATCGCTCCTTCGTCCCAGGCTTACACATTCACTGGGTGCAGGAGCACACGACCCTACCAGGGGAGCCGCCGCTCCTAAATGGCCATTGTCTTTAGAGGTAGACAGTCTACATCAGCCATTGGGTTTGGTAATGTACGGTGTACCTCTACCGTAATAAGAGGTAGTTCCGTATTGCTTGAACGGCCCTACCGAGGAAGGGTGTGGGTGTCCCTTCTAATGGTGGCCTACACGTACCATTGGGTTTCGGACAAGTAGCTTAGCTACAACGTGTACATGGTACCTAAACACGTAAAAGATAGGTAGTCCCGTATTGTTTGGGCGGGCCTACCAGGGGAGACACGGCTCCCAAATGACAATGTTTGCCTTGAGCAAACGGTCTGCATCAGTCATTGGCTCTGGCAATGTACGGTGTACCTCTACCGTAATTAGAGGAAGTCCCGTATTGCTTGGACGACCCTACCGGGGGGAGTGTCGGATTCCTGCCTGTGGGGGAACCAAACAGAGGTGGGGAGGGGCCAATCCCAGGAATCTGGGTAACGGTTCTGATCCTGCTAAAGGGAGGAAACTCTGTGGGATATGGGCCGTCACCAAACTCAAATGGTAACTCAACACGTACCATTGGGTCCGGGATGAGATATGGGAGTATCTCGACGTGTGCGTGGTACCTCTACACGACAAGGCGGATGCCAGTTGAACGATATAGGTAGGCAGGGCCGGGATTGAACAAGCCCCCTCGGGCATTGCCTGGGGCCCCGGATTTGAGTTGGACTCTGCCGGGCTGTGGTCATACCGTGGGATTCGGTACCATGCGGGAGCTAATCCCAGGAATTTGGGTAACGGTGAGCGTATGGGGAAGGTGAGCTTGCTTTGAAACGCTCGGGCGCCATGCCTGCAGAGCATGGTAGAACTGACTCGCTAACAGTCTGCCTCAATCAGTAGGTTAACTGGTAGGCACTCAGGACTTCGGTCTGGCGCGCAGTGGGCGTATCCCACTCCCTCAGAGAATGGGGGTTACATCGCTTAGGCAAGTCAGAATTAGGGAACAAATTCTGACGGTGCACCTCGTGCACGAGAATACATAGCGTATTGAGGAACTACGGGCGGGGTGCGACACTTTTAGCGGTACACGTCCATTAAATAGACCGAACGGTCGCGGGTATGCTCTCCATGCATGCAATTAAGCGTGGCATAGTAGACCACTAGCGAACAAACAATTTCCTTAAGCCGTTTCTAAATTACAAAGGTTTCTTCCAGATTTTTTCATATACTATGTATTGTAATCGGATACAAAACTTTAGGTTGCTTGAGGCACCATTTAAAATTATTCAATTTTTCTCATGGGTTAATTTGGTCCCATATGGAACCATTTAAAGGACTCATGCAAGGAAATTCCTAAATTTATTTTTCCCTATATATATATATATATATATATATATATATATATATATATATATATATATATATATAAAATTAGTGATCATAGATTGCACCACACTTGGACGAAGAAAGGACATTTGTCTGCTATTTTAGATGAGGACATAATGGTGTTGTAATTACTCCAATATTTTCTCATATGAAGAGGTCAAGACAAGAGCGAGGAATGTGACAAAATTACGCAAAGCTCTATGGACAGATTTGGACGTATTTTTATTGATTGAAATTGAAAAGCTAAAATGCAGTTATTATTTCGTGATATAAGTAGGTATAGTCATCTTAATGTGCAAAAAAAAAAAAAAATAAAATAAATAAATAAATAAAATAAAAATAAAAATAAATAAATAAATAAATAAATAAATAATAATAATAATAATAATAATAATTTTTAAAAATGAAACATTGTTTTTTCTTAATATTTGTTCACATGATAGGCTTTAAATTTTGTTTTTCATGCGTTGAATTATAATAGACCTTGTTCATAAAGTCTTTCGTACATTTCGAACATATTCAGAGACTGCTAGTGTAATAGTGACGCTGTTGCTAGTTTAACCTCAGAAATGTAGCAAAATATACAACGTGAAACCAAATAATGCTTAGACATAGTGGGTACCACAAAGGGCGCATATGTGGAGGTGCATTGACATTGTAACAACCACCATATGAGTTTGTTCCTCACCTATGTTTTGCCTCTTACTCTATAGCTGAAAATGTAACAGTTCCTCTGTAGTAAAATTTTGTAATGTTGGAACGACTATAGTTCTGTCGTTCTTTCAGAGAAAAATATCTGGTATGAACAAAATGAAACTAAAATTATTGAATTATACTGTTTTATTTTATCCCAGAAGGAAACAAATAATTTACAATATAAGATAAATAATAAATAACATTGTTTGTGTTTTTCCAGATATAAATATTGCAGAAATAAATAATATTTAGTTTCTTCTGTGAATCTTCGTTGTACCAGGTTGAAATTAATACGCTATTAGCTTCAAGATTTTTTTACGTTTCTCTTTTGTTGCAAAGGTATCCCTTGATTCAGCCGATCCGTTTAATTTGGGAATTTTGTAAAGCCTTTGTTGGTTCTAATGGTTGCGGTGGTTCTGAAAAAAAAAGAAAAGAAAAGAAAGAAATTAGGATACAAAATAAAAACTTTTACATGGCACAATATAATCACATTTACAAGGAAATAATACTTGTTCTTCGCTATACTGCATTTTTGTTCTTTAAATATACCGAAACGTATATCTAATTGTTCTTATAAATCTATGAATAAGTTTCAGTGGATTCGTTCTGTCAATTGTTTGATCGATTTATTTAGAATTTTCCTATTTGCAATATTCTTTTGAGCATATACAGTAAGTACATTCTAATTTCTTGATATATTTTAGACCAAATATTAACGTAAACAATGTATTATTATTTTACTTTCAAATTTTTACTTTAAGTTGGAAGTAATATTATTAATTTCAATAGATAATAACTTTAATTGTATAACAATAATTTAAAAATGCAATGCTTTCAATTTCAAACTTCTGACGCTGTTTCTTAACTGTGTTTATTACACTGCATAAAGAATTAATTTTAACCTTTCCCCTTATTTGTAGCTTATAATAATAAAAGAAAAATATGCATTAAGGTCCGCAACTTGTTAGGTTGGCTGCTTTTGTAACTTGATTGCATATCTATGGACCTATTACAATATAAGTAATTGCTCGACAGTTTGGCCACTTTTACAAGTTGAACTTTTTTGTGTGTGAAACAATTAGGGTTTATCTTAAATACTTTCACTATGCGAGAAAATGAACAGAAACCAGAAATATATTTTATACAGAATAAAGATTTAGGTTGTAAGTAAATAATAACTAATACTTACAACTATTAATGAAATCCTCCTACGCATCCACAAGGGAAGTGCCACACGGCATCTTCATCGAAATTGCTTGAAACGGAATAGTAAGCGACAGGAATAGAACCTTTTGGATCACGATATTGGAAAATAAGCTCCGGGACGAATGGTGGTCCAGCCACGCCATCTCCATCCTTGTAAACTGATATTGTAGCGTAGTTAGATGCATCTACCTCGACCGTAACTCTAAAACATCTAAATTCTGAGTTATCGAGAAGGTTTGGAGTTTGCTCGGTAGCGAGATCAGCGCCTTCCTGTAATCTTCGAATAGTTGTGTAACCAAGTTCTGTGTTGTCATTTGTCGCACCAATCAATACTTCGTATACAGGGTCGGTTTTTAGAGGTGCTATCACATGGGAGAATAATACAATGATGTCAGATGATGCTCTCACTCCAAAACTTACATCGGTACCTACGCCACCACCACCACCGCCGCCACTGGGAATGAGTGTGTAGTAGGCGGAGAGGGTGATATTTGTGACGAACGCAAGAGCTGCAAAATAAGTAAATATAAGAAAATTTAGCGTGGCAAGTCATTTGAAAAAGAAATAAAAGTAGTTTATTCTACGATGTAATTACCCAAGTAGCAAGAAAGCTTTCGGCCAGTTGGCGCGTGATTGGCTTTTAGCTTTCTACTCTTGCACTTTCAACGCGTGCTTTCATACAATCTGCCTTTTGTTGTACTTGCAAGCGATGCTTTAGACCCTTCACAGAGCGTCATAGCATCACTGGCTGTTTATTGAATATTGACTTGCCGCCAGCGTAAAACGCTTGCGTCAAGCTTGGATGGAAAACTGAATTCAAGGTTGCCTCTATGTAACTTCGTTACTGGAAACCAGTTTGCGGCATGCTTGCACGCTTTCCAATCAAGCTGGATGTAAGTTTGCAATTCAAGTTTACAGCAAGCGGTTTGCTAGTTGTCTCTGCTACTAGGGTAACGTTTAACGGAAAATAAACTGTTCGAAGATGAAACATACCAATTAATAGATATTGAATAAAATGATATGCATGAATATGAAAGCTCATGCGTAGCTTTTGAGAAAATCAAGGAAAAACAATTTGTAAACCTAAAATCTGATCATATATGAGAATGATACTACTTATTGAGTTGAAACTAATATTTTAAAATATACCGTCATTAAGCTCTTCATTATGGCAATACGACAGTACATAATTTGTTTAATGAGATATAGCTTAAAATTGTTTCTGTTTAAAATATGTTCCTAATATAAGACATATCAGTCTATAGATCACGTCAGTCGTTAGATCACAGCGAGCTGAACAAAATAACATGGAAACTTCTGGTGCTGTTGAAGTTTGTGTTTCAAAGAGACTTGACCCTAAACTGCGCACGACGAATAATTAAGGGCGAACCGTTGTCCTCTAGATATCTTTTAAAGAATTCTAGACCATATCACATTCGTAGGTAAGATAAATAGATACTTTTGCATTTTACAAGATATTTCACCAATTTTTCTATCATGTGTTGCATCTATTAATTTTTGTAGCTCTGAATGATATTCTCTACATAAAATTTTCCAGTGTTGGAAGTGAACCTCTGTGAAGGTAAACCTCCATTTTTTTTCAAATAACTGTGCTATGGTTTTTGCGAGTTTCGTTTTGCTATATGAACAATTTAGCTATATTTTGAAGCAAATTGCAGAGAGACTGAGAGAAAATTATCGGTATGACCGGCACTTTTGTTTTCAGTAGTCGAAAAGTATAGGTAGCAAATTGAATTCGTAAGAGTTAAAAGATGAATATAAAACATACAAAAATTAACACGTTAGGCACAGCCTCAAACTTTTGCAATAAGATCAACACTGAACATTACATTACAAGATAACAAGAAAATAAATTCTATTCCTTAAGGATATGGTAATGATTTTGTGTAAAGTTATACTCGCAGTTTACTGAATGACGGTCAAACAGCAATTTAGGTTTAAGATCAACAACAAAAGTAGAAACAACATTTTTTTTTTAAACTTACGAGAAGCATTTGGAGGATTATAGTACAGCCAATCCGCTTGGTAATTTGAAGCAAATCCTGCTGAGTTGACCGTAATGTCATAGACAGCACTCATGAATGGGACAGTTTCATAGTCTCTGCGCACTTCAACCCGACCACCGATGTATGTGATGTAATATCCTCGATATTCTGCATCAGACAACTCTCCACAACTATCGACATGAATTAATACATTTCCATTGCCGTCAGTGATGGTGGATCCGGTGTTACTGTTATCTCCAAGGGTAATTAAGATATTAGGACCCACTGTAGAGTTGTTCTGTCCCAACAATATTTTTGCGTAAGCAATTGTCCTCACTCGGACGAGTAGCGAGATTCCCGTTGGAGGCGTAACAATAGGGAAGAAATCTTCATACCCATAGCCATATGTTAAGGCCAATTCGCAATTTGGCACTGAAAAAGAAATAAATATTATGTCGTATAAATACCAACATTCAATATTTACAAATAGTATAAACACCCACTAAATCCAATCACTGATCTTTAACTAAGAAGTCACTATATTTGAAATATCCTTAAATACTCGCGTGTTAAAACCTAATAAATAAGCTACAATCTTTTTAGACTATTAGAAAGTATGGATTTGCTAACATTTGGGAACATTCAGGCAACTAGAGGGCTCGAATATACTTGATTTTCCTATCAGATTTCCAATTGAAGGATTTGCTAGGGACTGTTATACTTTGAAGTAGACTTGAAAGATTCAGTAAGACTATTTCTTTCTTAAAGGTAATCAGGATTAATAAACGTAATTTCTAATTAAATACTAATATACAGTGAACTTTATGAACATTTACATGACTACTTACTTAATTTTTGAGTAGTTTTTTAATTGACTGTGAAATGTTGCGTTTCAATAAGGAAGTGGTTAAGAAGAGCATACTTTCTGAGTAAAGTATTTGGGAATTATTTCTAATCCTAAGGAAATTCAAGATATGTAATACATAAAATAGGTTCTTAAAAATGTTCCCTGACAGTGCCTCCAAATTCTCAATTACGTTTTATATAAACAAAATACTCTTATCGGAGATAAGTGTTGTTTCATGCAAGTTTGTTTCAGTGGAGCATATGAAGCATTAAAAAAAAAGATTCTAATAAGTAATAAGAATTTGCCTCATATAAGTTTATTTTAGCGGAGCATATGAAGCATTTTAAAAAATATTCTAAGTAATAAGCATTCGCTTTATATCTTTCTATGTCTTACTAAGGTACTATCACCGTAAGAGTATCCCATATTGTCCTTATCTACTTCAGAGGGTGACATGAATGTTTTTTATTTTTAAAAATCAAATTGATCAGGAATATTTAATAGTTTGTATTAGTGCATAACTGTGCTACCGTAAATGAATACTTACCGTCTGCACCTGCCACTGAAATCGTGACTAAAACAGCTGCCAAGGTCGCTACAAATCTCCAAAGATTCACTGTGAAAAAGGACAGAACAATCAAATCATTAAACAATTAACCTCGTTTAGAAAAGTATCATAATTTCTGTCCAATATTTAACTGTATAATAATTGGTACAAAATTTTTGTACGGTGTGTATATAATGTTGATCTCAGATCTTATTGATTTGTATCAAATAACATTTTTTTTTTTCATTTTATTTCTCTAATGACTTACTTGGAATGTGTTAGCGAAAGAAAGGCAAACTTTTAATACTGAATTTGGCTAAATCAATCGTCATTTAACAATAACATCAAATCAGAGAAGTTACTATTAATGAGGTGTTCCTTGTAAATGGGAACGTTTTCAGACAGCTCCTGAACAACACGCTGTTACTGTCTGAACTGTTTAAATCTGGCCGTTTTCCACTTTGTACATCTACAGCTCACAGTTACTTCTTTACGTGAGGAAGCAAAGGCATATAGCTCTCTCTTGTAATGGAAGCTTCAATTCTGCCTCGTGTCTATGATGACTTAAACATTATGAATTTATTTATTTTACCCACTTTTACTGATTTTGTGGACAAGAATGTGAAACATTTAGATCATTTGAAAGTGTTTTGAAAGCATTACTATAAAATTATACATTAGAAATGTAATATTTCATATTTGAATACG
This sequence comes from Thermobia domestica, assembly GCF_964235325.1. Taxonomy (NCBI): domain Eukaryota; kingdom Metazoa; phylum Arthropoda; class Insecta; order Zygentoma; family Lepismatidae; genus Thermobia; species Thermobia domestica. The sequence continues at coordinate 89,799,833 of NC_137461.1, forward strand.
ACTGTAATAAATAACCCGAAGCTTGAAATCGGTGGACAGACAAACTGTAACTATTTGTCTTTTCAAATGGAATTTCACAGCCTCAGGCTCGACTCCTGGCGGAACTTTGGTTATGACAGGCACGTTTAAATTGCCCAAATAAGCAATATATATGAATGAAATTGCTTGGAAGCAGATTATTAAGAAAACTTCCTATTGTTATACACAGTTTGATCTATTTTGATTTGATAATTTTCTTACGAAAAGAATCAAAAACTTACTTGCTAATGTGTTTCTTCGAAACTACAAATGAAATGTGTTAGGATCATTCAGAAGACACTTTATTTATACTTGGTTAAAAGATACTTGTGAAGATTATGCGACCTTTGATTTAAATTTAACTGACGTATATAACAATGCATTTTACTAATTTGTTATCTATTTGGCAATCAATGACAATCTGTGATTAATATTCTATTGTTCTTAACTTAGATAATTAATATGTTGATCTTTATCTTGTAGATGACACACGGTAAACAAGACGAATCAGTGAAAGGAAATTGATTTTTTGAATATATATTTTTAAAGAACCACTAGTATAATCTAGTTTTTAATATTGTAGAGTATTTCAGATTCTTTTATACTTTTAAACGATTTTTTTTTTTTTATAGTGTGTCCACGGAATCAAGAGGTCTGCAACACTATTTCATCCTTTATTTGATTTTTCTGTTTTTAGAAATCAACCATAACGACAGTTTATGTAGTACGGGGTTTACTGAACACATGCGATTAAGACCAAACTTGACGTGCTGGTAGGCATTAACTTGTGGTATTTATGTGAAATAGTTTCCTGTACATATCTGTAGTTCTCAAGTTATTAACCATCAAAGTTGAATTGGTACCTTAGTGAATTTTCTTAAAATAAATAAATATATATGTATGTATAAACATTAAGTGGTTTTTGAACAAGAATTTGGGGAAAATTCATTGAACAAAACTGCCACAGACTAATTTCAGACTAAACTTTAACCTAATAAACGTTAATTAAATACAGTGCATACTTAAAATGAAAATTTATTAAAATCAATGGAAAAAATCTTTTTTATGCAATTGGTAAACTAATTATTAGCAAAGTTAATTAGCCTAAAATCTGTAATTGTCTTGAAAAAGCATCTTTTTCTCCATCGTTACCATATGTTGCTCTCACTGTCTGTTTACTTTCCTTTTTACCTTTCAAAACCAAAAGACAGTGTGTGATTTTTTAGGTTTGCATTTTACAATCATCAGTATTTAATTATACGTATTTTGTTCATTTTTCAAAATGCTAAATGTTAGAAGTTTCTCGTAACTAGTGTTGTATGACAATTATTAAACATGAACAAGTGTGTTTATAAGAATTTACAATTTAATGAATGCATACGTTCAGTTTGTTTGCGTATTGCTTGAAGAATTCTTGAGCTGAATTTTTGAAATGGTGTTTCATTTCTCTCTTTATATATATATATATATATATATATATATATATATATATATATATATATATATATATATATATATATATATATATAGATATAGATAGATAGATAGATAGATAGATATATTAGAAATGCTATTGTCTAATTGACAATTTTAGGCTTAATTTAAAACAACTCTTCTTTATTTTTCTCTGAATTTTTTTGTACTTGCTTTATATAGGCGAGCTCTCAATTATCTAGCCCCGTTTAGCGCTTCGCATCAGTATTTAAATAGCCAATACAGTGATAACCAATTTATATCGCACTATTACGGGCTTAATTTTTGTCAAAAGGGATTTGCTAGAATTTCCTTCAATTTCCTTGTCATTTCATCTGATCACTAGCATATCATTTGTTAAAGTATATACTACAAGTTCTTTAGTATTAAGGATATATCGGGTTTTTCTCGTGAAATATCAATTGGTTAGAAATTCCTTCCCAAAAAATTGATTGGTTTCTCCGCGTCAAGATTGCCTGGCGCAAGATCATAAGGAATAATCTTGCGTTCCTCTTCCAACCAAAAGTAAGGCCCTTACGGATGACATTGAATCTATCTGCAGCCATGTAATGCTTCTGCTTGTCTTCCATAGGTTGGTCTACTTCTACAAGTTCATCCTTTTTCTAGAAATCTTTTTTACAGTTTCATGTTTGATTTTCTTGTGGCTGTATGCACTTCTACTGTTTCCTCAATCGTAGTATCTACATTCATTATTTACTTCCTTACGTAGCTGTCGGCAAGATATTATGTTTCTTTACTAAATTGGAACATTGAGAGATCTTCATAAATGATAGTAACCTGAAACCTAACCAGAGCTTTGACTCAAGAAACTGGAAACAAGTTATAAATAGTTCGTGCATAAGTGTAAACATGAATCAACTCAACGACCATTTCATCCTAGCACCATTTTACAAACATTATTAAATATTTTACCAGATAGTAATAAAAATGGTAAAAATGTTTTCCATAAAGTAGAATTGTGTGAAATCAGGATATAGATGGTTCTACTTGAGAATATCATTACTACCTAGGTAATATGTTTGCAGCTCGGCTTCGTCGCTGCATTGACTTCTTTGAGAGTTGTTTACTTAGAAAGGAAAAAAAAAAATGAGACAAGATTATGCTAAAAGAGTAACAAGGAGACAAAATTGTGTCTCTTGTGCGTATGGGAAGGATAAGGTTTATGAAAAATATATACAAACATTTTCCGATATCAACATACTCATCCACCAACAGAAAAGGCCCTGCCTCAAAATAATCCCAGCGCAAAAGAGCTAATTTCCTATCTTGTGGGACAGACGAGTATCACATACACAGCCAGCATTACACTTTGAAGAGACTGTTTTGGGCACTGAAAGCCATCCCTTGCCATAACAACAGCTTTGAGGACATAAACGCCGATGCTAAGAAAACGTTGGGAGTGGCTCTAGGGTTTGCCACGAGAAAAGATAAGAAATAATTCTTGTAACGAGATAGAGACGAGACAGAACTCTTCCAATAGAAACAGATATACTTTCTGATGCCTAACATCACTTTCAAGACCCTTTCTGACACGAGACAGCCTTTAATCCTGTCTCGCAGGCAACCATATGATACTCAGTATGTAGCTTCCTTCAACTTTCCAACATAAATTAACACTATTATTTGGGTTTGCAATTCCTGAGGAATGAGGAGGTTAAGAGAGTAAAATCTACCCTATGTTGCAAGTTTGCAAATACGTTTTAAAATGATTTTGCAGATGATCTATAGATGACACTTTTTAAAACCTCGTTTTGCATTTCTTGTGGTAAAAGCAGAACGGTTTTATTGCTCTCCTGAAAAGTTTGATTTTGATGAGTTACAAGGTTTTGCACTTTCGCCGCCGATATATCCTTAACAGTTACACACACAAATAAACACACACACACACACGCACTCCTATCAGTTACATATATACATACTATTAATAAATTAGAATTGAAAGTGAACACCAAAAGTAGAGCTAGACACTTGAGATAATCTATGATTAATTGTGTTATTCAATTTAGTAAGGTTATTCAATTTGAAACAATAACCTATGTCACTGAAACAGTAGTAAAATTGTCCAATTTGCATTTCAGAAGATTCGTATTGCCATTATTCACATCGCTCATCACAATGATGATTACAACTGATCGGTTTATACAGTGATGTTATTCTAATTTTTTAACAACCAATTTTAAATAGAAAGATGTGTAAAGTGGTGTGTCGTTCGAAATATCTGAATCAGGTACGTAAAATCATCGTCTGGGTTTGTGTCGTTTGAGCAAGTGTAGATGCAGATGCCATTATATTTTCCGAGCCCATTATGATCTAATTCCGAGTACAATTACATGGTGTAATATTGGATTGAACTTTAGCCTAATAAATGCTGAAATTGCGCACCATTCATCTCCTGATAATAATATAAACGATCTCCTGATAATAATATGAACGATCGATCTTCGATCTTGAAGTGCGTGCTGAAAAGTAAGTGGTGGTATCTTCCGACAAGCTGTAGTAATTCGGGTCCTTAATTGCAGTAATGAAGTTGGTTGCGTTCTGTAGACTACAGTTTTCAGGTGTTCCCATAAGAAAAAGTCATTTAGAGAAAAATCTGGGGATCGAGTCGGCCACTCAATTGCTTCTTGCCTACCAATCCATCTGTTTGGGAATCTATGATCCAGACACTGACGCACAGTGCGATCATAATGTGCAGACAACCATTCTCTTGAAATATAATTCCTTCTGCATTAAATTCTGGCTCACCTTCTTCAGTTTCTATAACCATGGTAATGAGAGGGTCTACTAGATTTACGAGCTGATCTAAATATCTTTCCCCGGCTAAAGTGCCATCAATGAACAGAGGCCCTATGATATGGTTTCCTAAAATCCCCGCCCAAATACTCACTTTTTGTGGTTCTTGAGTATGGCCTCTTAAAATATGGGGATTTGCATCACTACAGTAACGCACATTTTGGATGTTAACACATCCATTAAGAAAGAAGTGCTTTCGTCGCTGAAACGAACGTTATGTACAAGCTGATTATTTGCAGCGATTCGTGCAGTCATTACTTCACAAAACTCAAGACAACGATCAAAGTCATCCTCACTGAACTCGTGAGTAATATGCATTTTACATGGATGAAACGAATGTTTTCTCAGGATTTTGCCGATTGTGCGTTTGGGAATGCTCAAGGAGTCACTCAATACACTCAAGGATTGCAGGGGTGTTGTAATAGCGTTCCCAAGAACTTCCAGTACTGTGCCCTTTGAGGTCGACGAGAGCGTGGTCGATCTTTTACACTTTGTGTTTCGCGAAATTTCTTTACTAAATCGGATACGTACCAGTACTTGTGATCGATTGGTCGGTCAGGAAATAATTCATTGAACCTTCTAGAGGTTGCTCTGCAGTTTCGACCACATTCCCCATAAAGAGGCCCACACACAGTCCACGGTTTGCGCAAACATCATGTTTGTGCAAACATCGTGTTTGCGCAAACACTCGGCCATACACGATACAACTGTTTGCACAAACTTCAGTTCAATTTTGAGTTTAATCGCGTAAGCATGTCCACTGAAGCAGCTTGTTTAACGTTAATGTATAGTAGGCTATATAAATAACACCTATCCTCAGTGGCGGAACTTCAAAATCAGCCCTCCCCCCACACACACAGATACAGAAAAATCTTGCCAGGACTTATTAGGACCTATAAAACAATTTAAACATTTCATGTTTCTTTCCAGCACAAACATTCAAGTCAGGCAATGAATGACACCATGTAAACACAAGTAACTACATGTAATAATCAGAATATTACCGCTACTTTGAATTAGGACTATTTACTAATTGTTTAAAACTGAATATAATATATGTGAATGGAGTTTCCATGATTGTTACACTGTTATAATTCAACGAGGATATGTATGTGTACACGGCTGATTGACAGTGACAGTTCTGGAAAAATATTATGTTGCTTATATTCCTAATGATCTTTTGATTACGAGTTACATACGCATATACTGTTGTGAAATCTAATTTGTATTCAAATAAATTTTGTAATATATTAAATTTACCTCAGACTTGTAGCCAAACGGTCTGTAACTGTTCCGAAAGTAGTTCTAAACTTACTCAGAAAAATAAATATAGCTATCTTTTTCCCCAACTTTGATCACACCAGGAATGACAAAATCAGGTGTTATACCTGCTCAAAACCAGTAATCTTAGGGTAAAATAGTACGTATAGTTTTCAACGGGAGTAACAAAAATTATTTTTCTTGATTGCGATTGATGTCTGACTAAAATAAAACACATATAATCAGGGCCTCCTTACGTCTTGGGCCTCCCTGCCGTTGCAGAGGCAGTAGCTCCGCCACTGCCTACCCTACAGTTTTTTTTTTCGTAAGATTGCTCTAATTTAGACTTTAGTCTGGCAATGTCAGCTCATGACCTTTGTCTGATCAAGTTTTTCACCCTGGAAGATGTTATTGGGTACAAGAGTAGACGAAATTTGTCGCTTGGTGTTGGTGAGCTCATTGCTTGATGAAATGACAAAGCGACTGTTTGTAACAAGCTGCTTGCAAAATGGGTCTTCAGTCATTCAGTCAAGGATTTTTTTTATCTTATCAACTAGAACACAAAACCTTTTGTACGAATGGAACAAAACTCCGCGTGCTGCTATGCTCAGTGGAGGTATGATCGATGGCGTTGGGCGCTGGAAAATGCCTGTTACGTGATGTCATGCAGATTATCAATCATGTTATTGCTGGAACTCCCGCGCTTCGGTGTTGATCCCACCCCCTTCGGCCCCACCGACGGCCGCGAACTCCAGAAACTGTTGTTACCAACATGCACGTTTGAAATGGTGCGGTGTGAAGAATGAAGACTATGTCCATTTTTTTTTTTTTGTTTGTTTGTTGAGAACAAGGTCACAAATGAAAATATCTATCATAACATATGCACAAATTTACCACTATTGTACTTATATTAAATGAAAACATGTGTGGTCAAAAATATAAAACTATATTTACTAGTGTTTCTTCCACATCAATTATTTCATCCAAGGTCGAAATACCGGATAATTGCATTTCCTGGTCCCTCAGAAAGTCCATATGGGAAAAATACCACAACGAGGGTACATACACGTCATCTGTTCCACTTCTAGATCTTGTACTTGCATTTATCTTCTTTAGTTCTCTTCGGTATACAGAACGAAGTGAATTGATTTTATTCCTCACTGACTCTCTGTCCGCCGTTTGATCTATTTCCTTCATTTTATTCACTAACTTCTCATATGCCGCATTTTTCAAATTCCTGTTTTTATAATCTTCACTCTTTACCTTCCACAGTTCAGGTAAATTTCTATAAAGATCAATAAATTCTCGCCAGAATTCTTGATTCCTATTCATTGACGCCATAGCGCAAGAAATAAGCGTCTGTACGTGTACACTAGGCTTCCTACTCGGAAATAAAGCTCGTATTTGCACAAACATGCCCATACACGGTCCACGTGTTTGCGCAAACATCATGTTCGTGTAACAGGGCCCACTCACGGTCCACGGTTTGCGCAAACATCATGTTTGTGCAAACATCGTGTTTGCGCAAACACTCGGCCACACACGATACAACTGTTTGCACAAACTTCAGTTCAATTTTGAGTTTAATCGCGTAAGCATGTCCACTGAAGCAGCTTGTTTAACGTTAATGTATAGTAGGCTATATAAATAACACCTACCCTCAGTGGCGGAACTTCAAAATCAGCCCTCCCCCCCCACACACACACACAGATACAGAAAAATCTTGCCAGGACTTATTAGGACCTATAAAACAATTTAAGCATTTCATGTTTCTTTCCAGCACAGACATTCAAAGTCAGGCAATGAATGACACCATGTAAACACGAGTAACTACATGTAATAATCAGAATATTACCGCTACTTTGAATTAGGACTATTTACTAATTGTTTAAAACTGAATATAATATATGTGAATGGAGTTTTCATGATTGTTACACTGTTATAATTCAACGAGGATATGTATGTGTACACGGCTGATTGACAGTGACAGTTCTGGAAAAATATTATGTTGCTTATTTTCCTAATGATCTTTTGATTACGAGTTACATACGCATATACTGTGGTGAAATCTAATTTGATTTCAAATAAATTTTGTAATATATTAAATTTACCTCAGACTTGTAGCCAAACGGACTGTAACTGTTCCGAAAGTAGTTCTAAACTTACTCAGAAAAATGAAGATATCTTTTTCCCCAACTTTGATCACATCAGGAATGACAAAATCAGGTGTTATACCCGCTCAAAACCAATAATCTTAGGGTAAAATAGTGCGTATAGTTTTCAACGGAAGTAACAAAAATTATTTTTCTTGATTGCGATTTCATGTCTGACTAAAATAAAACACATATAATCAGGGCCTCCTTACGTCTTGGGCCTCCCTGCCGTTGCAGAGGCAGTAGCTCCGCCACTGCCTACCCTACAGTTTTTTTTTTTTTTCGTAAGATTGCTCTAATTTAGACTTTAGTCTGGCAATGTCAGCTTATGACCTTTGTCTGACCAAGTTTTTCACCCTGGCAGATGTTATTGGGTACTACAGTAGACGAAATTTGTCGCTTGGTGTTGGTGAGCTCATTGCTTGATGAAATGACAAAGCGACTGTTTGTAATAAGCTGCTTGCAAAATGGGTCTGCAGTCATTCAGTCAAGGATTTTTTTTTTTAAATCTTATCAACTAGAACACAAAATCTTTTGTACGAATGCAACAAAACTCCGCGTGCTGCTATGCTCAGTGGAGGTATGATCGGTGGCGTTGGGCGCTGAAAAATGCCTATTACGTGATGTCATGCAGATTATCAATCATGTCATTGCTGGAACTCCCGCGCTTCGGTGTTGATCCCACCCCCCCTTCGGCCCCACCGACGGCCGCGAAAGCGCGAACTCCAGAAACTATTGAAGTTAGCAGCACAACAACTGTTGTTACCAACATGCACGTTTAAAATGGTGCGGTGTGAAGAATGAAGACTTTTTTTTTTTTTTTTTTTTTGAGAACAAGGTCACAAATGAAAATATCTATCATAACATATGCACAAATTTACCACTACTTATATTAAATGAAAGTGTTTCTTCCACATCAATTATTTCATCCAAGGTCGAAATACCGGATAATTGCATTTCCTGGTCTCTCAGAAAGTCCATATGGGAAAAATACCACAACGAGGGTACATACACGTCATCTGTTCCACTTCTAGATCTTGTACTTGCATTTATCTTCTTTAGTTCTCTTCGGTATACAGAACGAAGTGAATTGATTTTATTCCTCACTGATTCTCTGTCCGCCGTTTGATCTATTTCCTTCATTTTATTCACTAACTTCTCATATGCCGCATTTTTCAAATTCCTGTTTTTATAATATTCACTCTTTACCTTCCACAGTTCAGGTAAATTTCTATAAAGGTCAATAAATTCTCGCCAGAATTCTTGATTCCTATTCATTGACGCCATAGCGCAAGAAATAATCGTCTGTACACTAGGATTCCTACTCGGAAATAAAGCTCGTGTTTGCACAAACATGCCCATACACGGTCCATGTGTTTGCGCAAACATCATGTTCGTGTAAACAATTTTCGAACGAGTTCGATGTGGAAAATGTTTGCACAAACGTTTGCACAAACAGTTCATACATCGCCACACACGGTCAAACTGTTTGCACAAACAGCCTTGTTTGCGCAAACCTTGGACCGTGTGTGGGCCTTGTAAACAATTTTCGAACGAGTTCGATGTGGAAAATGTTTGCACAAACGTTTGCGCAAACAGTTCATACATCGCCACACACGGTCAAACTGTTTGCGCAAACTATGGACCGTGAGTGGGCCTCTTTAAGGAAAATTATTTCCACTTTGTCTTCCGCTGAGCGTACCATCGTATGGCCGATAAGTGCGAAAACAAAGCGCGAAATGACATAAGAAATGAAAGTGTAAATGATTCGATTTTGTTGCTTTGAACTAAGGCAATAACATACCTATTAACTCGTACAGGCAATGCTTTACTGCCGCACCTGTCGATGTTGCCAACACGTAAACGAGACAGTGTGGCTACACAGACGCAGAAGCAAACTCTCTTCCGCACGAAGCACAGAAAAGGATTTTCAGTTCCTGTGTGTACGGAATGTTGGTACAGTAAGGATGTTTATCAGAGGTGCTAGTAACCTTGAGAACTAGTTCAGTCAAGTCTCATTGTAGTTGTGATTTTTGAATACAGGATTCTCCTCCTTCTTCGTCTTCTTCTCATTATTATTATTATTATTATTATTATTATTATTATTATTATTATTATTATTATTATTATTGGCGATTCCTGACAACTACCGGTACCCTTTGTAAAGCCTGGTCTCATATTATTTCTTTCTGCGTGCAATTCTTCGAATCTTTCTACAGTAAACCTACAGAATATCGTACTCCGATGGCTAACAGAGTTGAGCTCAATACCTCCAACATCAATTTCGTAAAATTTGAAAATCCATGTGTCTGCTACGTAGTGATTTCGCACTCATTACTAGTAAAATGTCGTAGTACAAAGCATGATTGATCGATATTTTGACGCCATTATTATTTTTGGACAGTCTGCTATAACAATACTTTTTATTCAGATCTTTCGCACGGCATACAATATGACATACTTGTGTATTTAAAACATTTGAGATGAAACCCGTTTCATACCCTAAGGGAAACCACGGTTTTTTTTTTTTTTTTTTTTTTTTTTTTTTTTTTTTTTTTTACCTCGATATGTTGTACTTTTGAAATGATGCAACACGTGTTGTTCGCTTTTGGCATCGGATTCACTGTTTCAGATTGCTAGGGGTGGCCACAAAATCTGCAATGCACACTATGACATTTTGACCGACCACCATTTTGCACAGGGTTCGTATAGGGACTCGGGACTGGTACAATCTTCTTTCTTTTAACAATACCTTTCCAACGATATACAACTTGACCCTCTTGCCATTTGAAAATTTTGAGTTGGACCGCATCTGGGACCTCCCAGGGGACCATGGGGCAACATTTTTTCACTCAAATCGTGTGCCCCTAAAAATAATGGGATACGTGTTCGTTGAGTTTTCCATCTACCCATCTGTTTCCGAACAAATGACCCGGGTCGGACTTTATAGACGCCCTAAATATATATACACAGTATATATATGAAGACCTGAAGTAAATTTCGATCTAAGTGCCATTTTCTGAAGTTTCGAGTTATAACCGGAATGATGGTCTATGGGCCAAGCCAGTTTAAATATATTCGGATCTAAACGTTAAGCCTGTGCGTAGTGGTCCAAATCATTGACAACAGAATGTGAGAGGTGTATGTGCACGGCACAAATTCTCGAGGAAAAAGGTAAATAGATAGATATAACTCTCTTAGGAAACACCGCACAAGATAGACAAAAGCATTTTTTACTCGATACCACAAGTGACAAGTAGGGACCTACACAGTATCCTAATACAAGGTAGTGTGACGGAATTAGATAGCACTGCGAATATCTTGGAAACGAATTACCTAAGATACATGGTTGTCAAAATGTATTGGAAAGACCTTAATCCAGCAATGGATCAACAATTGTTGATAATGGTATAATGAGTGTAAATATAAATAACTCTTACCACTACACTCATGTGATCCCAGTTCTCATTCTTAATATCTAAGCATTTGAGATTAAAAAGTAAACGCTTATACCTTGTTCTGAGAGATCATGTGTTTAACTCTGCTGTATGAATTTCTAAAGATAAAAATAGTTAAACTAAAATTTACTATTCCTGGTAGGCCAGTCAATAAGGGATGATTTAGGGTCGAATAAGGGAAAAAATGGTGGAAAGCTGGAACAAATTTTATTTTCTTTATATAAGTGTCCGTAACAACAAACTAATTTTACACCACTCTACCATCTCGGATTTGGCCGCCATCTTGGAAAAATTGTGCCAAAAATTAGTTTCCTGTAAATATCTCGCATGGAGAGCATTTTAGAGCAAAACAGGTTATTACAAAAAATAATCTACATTCGTGTGTGTTCGTTGAGTGTTCGTTGAGTGTTCGTTGAGTGAAGACGCACGTGCAAGCAGCTCCAGTGTGCACCGAAGCGTGAAATGGGTGTCTCGCTAAGTTTCTGGCGGGCCTCAATCGGTCTGTTCAATAATAGATACTGCGGAAAAGATCCTTCTTATGCAGAACGTACAGATCAAATCAAAACGACCAAAACTTATTATGTCTATGGTGTGGTGATTCTTCTAGTGCTTGTGATTGGTGGTGTCGAAAGAAATCCAGGTCCTGACTCCAGGTCTCAGAAAAACGATATTGCGAAGATTAAAGAAATTTTGCGTGGCTTGCATGATTCTCATAAATCACTTGAGAAAGAAATACGTGAAGTGAAAGAATCTGTTTCTAAAGTGATTGAAAGGCTTGAAAGGTTCGAGAACAACATTGACAAATTATCGAGTGAAATAAATCAATTGCAGGCCTACACAAGTCATTTGGAAGAAAGAATCGAAGATTTGGAAAATAGATCTCGAAGAGTGAACTTAGTGTTCTATGGCGTCGAGGAAAATGCAAGTGAATCGTGGGACGAAACAGAAAATAAAGTGCGGAATGTGATTAAAGATAGATTAAAAATCGATTTGGCGGATGATGATATTCAAAGAAGTCACCGTGTAGGAAGAAAAGTCAGTGGTCAAAGTCGTCCTATAGTGTGCAAGTTCTTGCGAGATAAAACGAAGGAAGCAATTCTTAAATCTAGGAATAAATTAAGGGGCACCAAAATTTATATTAGTGAGGATTTCTCTTTTAAAGTTAGACAAGTCCTCCTTCAAACGTATGTTAACGAAGCTAGACAACGAGGGTGTTATGCTTATTTGCAATTCCGGTATGCGTGCATCGATGGGAAGAAGTTTTCACTACAGGAAAGGACAAATAGCGATAAAAATCTTTCCAACGTGCCAAACAACCCTTCTGCCGCCGAAGAGCCTGGGGCAGGTCTGGACGAAGATGTCAGTGTACAGAGAAGTACTCCCCCCTTCACTACCCCAGGGAGTAGCCGTACCAAGCAGATCCCATTGAAGCGGAACTCGAATTTCAATCGCTGAGAAACAGGTTTCCAGGAACTGCAACTAGTAAGTACAACACAGTTTTCTGCTAATGAAAATAAAAATAGATTTCTCGTGTCAAACAATGTGAACTTGACAAGCGCCGTGAAAAGTTCAAGGTCAGACTCAACTATGAAAACTGATGTATTAAATTGTGATATGACAGTACCATATAACCAGCATCGCACTATTAAACTTTCAGTGTATTACCAGAATGTTTGTGGTCTCAGAGGTTTAAAAAGTCAAGAGTTCTTTACAAGTGTTGTATCGAATACATGCGATATAGTAGTCATTAGTGAAAGTTTCCTAACTGCTAGTTACTCAGACTCTGAAATATTTGATGATCGATATTGTGCTTTCCGTCAGGACAGAAATTTTGAGCTGGTTAACAAGAGTAAAGGGGGTGGGGTAATAATAGCTGTTCTTAAAAAATATAATGTGTACTATGTAAGTTCCTGCGATACAAATCTAGAGTGTGTTCTTGTTAAATTAGTATTACAGTCTTTAGATGTATTTGTCTGTGCCATTTATATTCCACCGGATTCAAATTTAAAAATTTACGAAGAGTTTTATCAATTTATCGAGAGTAATTGTCCACCAGGAAGCACAATTCTCTGCATCGGAGATTTTAATATTGCAGAAATTACAAATTCTTGTTTTGATCTTATGTCCTCAACAACCAAGTGTAAAGATGTGTATAACTTTATGTCCTTATACAATTTATCATCATTCAACGACATACAAAACACAAATGGCCGCACATTAGACCTAGTACTTTCTAATATCAAAGATGTAGTTGTTACTAAAGAGTATCCACTTGTTCGAGAGGATAGATATCACCCAGCAATCCTAGTGTCTTTAACTCTTAATCATATTACTAAATTAAAGCAAGTTCCTAAAGTAACTGGTTTCAACTTTAAAAGGGCTGATTTCACAAAATTATATATATAATTGTCAAACTTATCTTGGGATTGCCTTTCTCAAAATGATGATGTTAATTGTACTGTTTCAAAATTCTACGAAATGATTTATAACGTATTCAGCCGATGCGTCCCTGCTAAAAAGCACGTCAATGCCAGTTATCCGTGCTGGTTTACCTATGATATAATCAAAAAAATCAAACGGAAATCTTACCATCGTAAAAAGTGGAAAGAGGGGCTAAATAATATTTCATACCATCGTGAACAGTTCCTGAAACTACGAAAAGAAATTAAATCAGAAATTTCGAGAGCGTACAAGGCATTTATTTCACATTCTGAATTTACTGTAGAAAAAGACCCACGGCAGTTCTGGTATTTTATTAAAAGTAAAACCAAGCATCTTTCGTCAGATTCTCTAACATATAATGGTAACGAATTAAGACATAACAAAGAGATTTCTGAGGCATTCGCGCATTATTTTCAGTCGGTATATAGTAGTGTACCCGCTAAATACGACACAGATTATCTAATAACAAATAATTCGGAATGTAGTATATTAGACACCTTTCATATAAAGGAAATAGAATTAGAAGAAATTGAGCAGGCTATTAAAGCGCTGAAACCCAAAACATCTTGTAGTATAGATGACATTCCACCGTATGTGGTGAAGGGCTGTTTAGATATATTCAAGCATCCACTCCACATTATCTTTAATATGTCCATTAAAACCAATATATTTCCGAATAAATGGAAAGAAGGTCTCATTTGCCCTATTCCTAAATCTGGAAACAGGAATGAGATAGAGAACTTCAGACCACCGTAGCCATCCTATCTCCCTTTGCAAAAGTTCTTGAAACCATATTATACAACAGAATTTTAAACCATGTTAAGCCTGTCATATCTGAACATCAACACGGATTTTTAAGGAATAAATCCACAACAACCAATCTAGCAATAATAACGGATTACATAGCAAGAGAGTTAGACAAAGGCGGTCAAGTGGACGTCATTTATACGGATTTC